>NC_080046.1:21405037-21650037 GCF_012489685.1 Lotus japonicus
TGAACTTGTGATAACAGGTCAACCTAGGTTTGTGTAACTTTACATAAGCATTTCTTTGTGTATAATAAATCAACCCTAAATCTTGATTAAACTCTTTAAAGTATAAGTGCCTATACATTATCATTTTTCATGACGCATTTAACAAAGATTTTCATGCACCCAGTTTCATTATTTAAGGTTTTCTAGATTGAATTGCTAAGACCTGGATGAGACGCAAGTCCAGGGAACCTAACGCATGGCATAAGCGCATAGGTTAAAGTGAGTTCTTTATTTACTTGTTTCTCTGAACCCAATAGGAATTAGTTTGGCATCCGGGTGAAAATGATTTTGGGCATGTCTAACAATTGCTCTAGCTAGCTTCCATCCAACAACTTCCCCATCTTGTCTCTGAAATGCATTCCACGTGCATTTCCACCAAAACTTTCTATGTCATGGAATGAAATTTTCAGGCTCATTTTAACTTCGTTTCTCTTTTCCTTTTATAATTATTTGTAAAATTTCTAATAAAATATTTATTTAAATAAAATACTAGTAAGAATCTCAGTAATATGTGGATATTGTTTAGTGATATTTTTTTTTGGTACATCGGAAAGATAAATTGCATCTGCCAGGAATCGATCTCTGGACCCCCTACCCAACCCATATGTCCCCAGCTTCTACCACTTGAGCTATCCTACGGGGACTTGTTTAGTGATATAAAAAATGAGTAAAAATAAATCAAAACATCAAAATATTAAAAACTATATATTTTTTTTGAAATTAATATTAAAAAACTATTATTTTGATAAAATTTACAATTTAATTACAAGTTATTAAAGAATCAATTTGATAAAGATTTATAATTAGATTTGTACTTTGGCCAGGTCAAATGGCCACCGGGCCAATATCCTTCTAGTTGATCTAGATAATTCACATCTAAATAGACGTTGTTTTGGCTGATTAAGACAATCAAAATGAAGTTGAACTAGCCCAAATAGCTAGTAGAGCAAAAGAAAAACTAACAAAGTTAATGACTCAGAAACCGCTCAAGAAAAACCGTCTTCTTAGAAGCCATTTACAATAACTAAACTAAGGCTTGAACGCCTTCATTACTGCTCACACTCAGACTCTATAAATAGAGGTTTGATCATTCTAAACTTAAGCATTACTCACTTTACACATATTGTTCCCCTAAGCTTGAGATATTCTCTCGGACCTTCAACTGATTTGAGCGTTGAAGTTCCTTTTGCAGGTACATCTTCGTTGTGGATTCACACTGCTCCGCCCTAGCCACCATCGCGCACTGCCACTCTCAAGTTATAGAACATGTGAGAATCTTGTAAATCTATTCCCACCATCATGGTTAGAACAAGATGTAAGCAACATTCTGGTGAAATTCACCTCCAAAAGAGCATGTTGAAGATCTAGCTCCTTAAGAGAATATTGGGAATCAAAACTGAATACTCGATGAATTTGTTAAACGAATAGAGGAGCCAATCAAAGACTTGGATAAATAGGTCCGCGCTTCGTACACGTATAAGGAAGAGAATTACCAGAGTCAAAATGTTGAAAAATTAGCTATATCAATTTGTGACACCCGGGGTCGACGAGGGCGGGGAGTGATCGCTGGTGCAATGAGATATAGACAATGAACGGCTCCTAGTAGGCTTCTACGCAGAGGGATACATGACTGAACCGATCCTGCACCGAACAAGAGGTATTCCGAGACTGTATAGGTATAGGACTATAGAGTCGAGGAGAGCATTAAGATTTGATTTGTATTACTCATGACAACAAGATGCGTCTTCTTTTCCGGAGCAAAACTCATAAAAACTCCAAGTTTAAGTGTAATTGCCTTGGGATGGTGACCTTCTGGGAAGTTTTCCTGGGAAGCACGTGAGTGATGACAAAAACATGCTGGAAAGACTCGTGTTGTTACCTTGAGGCCAGTCGTCAGATCGAGATGTTACAGATGGTATCAGAGCCAACCTCTCCCAATACGGTGTGGTTCGGGGACGAACCAAGCGGAAGCCAGTGGGCATGTGACACCCGAGAACGGTGAGTGATCGTCGGTGCAATGAGGCACGGACAATGAGAGACTTCTGGCAGGCTTCTAGGCAGAGGGATACATGATTGAACGATCCTGCACCGGATAAAGAGGTATTCCGAGGCTGTATAGATATGAGACTATACAATTGAGGAGGGCATAAAAGATTTGATTGGTACTACACATGACAACAAGATGCATCTTCTTTTCGGGAGCTCAACTCATAGAAACTCCAAGGTTAAGTGTGCTTTCCTTGTAGTAATATTGGGAGGAGTGACTTTCTAGGAAGTTTTCTCAAAAAGCACGCGAGTGAGGACAAAATGTGCTAGAAAAAGTCGTGTTGTTACCATGAAGCCAATCGTTAGATCGGGATGTTACCCAATTCAATTGCAATTTTTTTTCTCTATATGTGCTTAATTTATATAAAGTAATTAATTGAATCGGGATAGTTTACTGGGGCAAAATTGTTCTTTGAAAAAGTAAAGAAGATTTATCATAGAGAATTAGTTTTGATGCGCTCCTAAAGGAGGTATTAGGATCAATTCTTGTATGCTTTCGACTTGCCTAGGGTTTGGAAAAATAAATAAATGAGAGTAATCGTCATTTATTTCTTTTCCACCCATTTTGTTCACTAACAAATAAAGGCTTAATTACTAACGAGTTGTTAGTTCAAGTTGTTCATCCTTAATTCTCTTTAAGTAAAGTCTCAAGTTGTCGATGAACACAACTCGAACAAAATAGAAAAAAATAATTTTATTTAATTGAAAAGTTATAAATATTAATTAAAAATAAAATAAAATAATCATAGTTTGTTTGAATAATTATTTAAGGTATAGTGTGGATTTTTATTTTCATTTATTATTAAAACACATTATACATGTCATTAAGGGAGGTGGCGTGGGCGAACCCTTTTTGATTACTAGGTCTTTCCTAGTAAGAGAAATGGTCCATAATGTCGACATATGAAGCTAGGGGCGAGATGTCTTTTCTCGAAACGGCAGTGACTGCAACGACCAGAGGAACTTGTTTGGTGTGCCAGGTGAATGAGACTTGTCAAGGGCGAGTTGGCTCAGGGCTAGCGAAGGTCCTTCGACCTTCACTTGAATAGACGCTGAGATGATTCTTGGGGATTCGTAAATGGGCTAAAGGCCTTTGTAAGGGCTCTTAGGCCAAGTGATTTTAAGGCCTATTAGTGAGTTAGGTTTAGGGTTTTGACCTCCCACTATAAAGAGAAGGTTTAATCTTGTAGCACGGATATTTTACCCATTTTATGCTAAAGTTGCTAGGTTATTATAAGGCTCTATTTCCATCGGAGCTTTAGATATACACCGTTCTTGTTGTTCTCTATACGTTAGGAAAACATACAAAAAAAATTGAACGATTTTTTGGTAACTTTAATTTTTCTAACTGGAAAATACTTTTGTTCTTAGTATTATTATAATTTATAAATTAAAATACTATTCTTAATTTTGAGCCGACAAAATAGAGGTGATGTCCTCTCTAAATTTCTCGTCCCCTTTCTTTTTCCCAAACAAAAGCTCGTTTTGATTATTTGTTCTTTTTTTCTTCTCGTGCAATGCAAACCGTAGAATTCCCACTCCAAGCTTAGATTGCACCACACAAAGATGATGTTAGCTTTACAAATGAAGTTTAAGGGGTCGTTCGGGGTGATTGCTAGTTTTCAGTTTTTGATTTTCAAATGTAATTTTTAAAACAAAATGTGTTCGACAAAAATGGAGCTGAAGTGAGTTTTTATTGAATTTTAAAATCGTTTTAGCTTGTTTTTCAAAACCACAAAATATGGTTTTGTGATTATGGTTTTCAGTTCCAATAACATGCAACTTTATCACCATCACCACCCACCACCATCACCACCGCCACCAAAACCAACTTCACCGCCGCCACCACCACAACCACCTTCACCACCGCCAATCTCCACCGCCACCACCTCCACATGCATCCTCCACCCGTGTCACCGTCGCTACCACCACGACCGCTTGCACTACCACCACTACCATCTAACACCACCACTTCCACCTCCACTACCACCGCCGACAACGCTGCAACCACCACCACAATCGCCACAGCCACAACCACCACGTCGCTGCCATCATCATCATCATCACGACCACCATGCAACACCTACTCCACCACCACACCTCCATCGCCACTGCAACAACCTCCACCATCACAACCACCGCCACCAGTGTTGGAACCACCACCTACACTACCACCTCCACTGGCGTCACCACCCCCAACACGACTATTGCCGTCACCTCAACCACCATTGTAGCTATCGCCAAGTAACATCGAAACTCTACCACCTCTACTACCTTACCTCTCTATTATCATATCGTTGCTACCACTCATCATTACGAATTTACAAAGTTGATAATTGTTGTGATTATTGTGAACTTAAAAAGTTAACTATAAGTATTTTATAACTCAAAACTACAGAAAATAAAAACTCAATTTGTAAAACTAAACTAATTTTTGTTTTTAAGAATTTCAAAACATAAAATAAAAAACCACCCCGAGCAGGAATTAAGGAAGGTCGGGACGGAGGCGAGCTTCACAAGAAAGGCTCTACGCCAATGTGCTTTTGGCAGTAGGCGAGAGGTTTTACGAAGTGGATTTTGTAATCTTCGAGAGAGAGAGAGAGAGAGAGAGAGAGAGAGAGAGAGAGAGAGAGAGAGAGAGAGAGAGAGAGAGAGAGAGAGAGAGAGAGAGAGAGAGAGAGAGAGAGAGAGAGAGAGAGAGAGAGAGAGAGAGAGAGAGAGAGAGAGAGAGAGAGAGAGAGAGAGAGAGAGAGAGAGAGAGAGAGAGAGAGAGAGAGAGAGAGACTGTTGGAACGATGATGAGTGCTATAGTTGGTGGGCAAACGAACTGCAAATCTTGAAATAGGGCTCGGACCATGACTTAAAGGCTATTGTGGGAGATGAGAAATTAGGGATATTTTTATCTCATCCATAAAAATTTAAGTGTATTTTTATATTTGCCAGAACTACGCGATCGTGCTTCACTTATTTAGAAACCCACAGTAGTGCCTATAGGCTATAGTAGCTTTTACATTTTAACAAAATGCCTTTTAGATACCTTCTTACTTTCAACACTTGTCACTTTGCCTTTTTTAGAATATAAACATGTTAAAGTCACCCAATGTCTCCCTCTAATTCTCATTCTTCAATACATTTTTTGTTGATTGAAATTTATGAATAGAAATAAGATCCACATAATTTAATAAATTTCACTTAAATTTCAATGATAAAGAAACTATTAAAAGGAAATATTAAAGTAAATATTTGCAATATATCTCTTTGAGTGAATGACCTACTTGTTTTATGAAAGATTGTAGCATTACAAGTCAGTCCCTAAGAAAGTAAGTAAGTTCAAAAGTTATTGAATGTATAAAATGCTGGTCAAAATAGTCTCTACCACCATATTTACTGAACCAAACTATCGATGAAGTTAGACACTAACTTAATTGATTTTTACACATTCAAAGACGGTAGAAAAATCCTTACAAGACCAAAATTGACTATTGAGTCACTTCTCTTCCTATTATCTTTCGGCTATAAAGTTTCCATGGGAGATGATGTGGCAAGCTCTCATCTCATATGTGACGTGTATCATTCTTTGACTTACCCTTGGTTAAACTTAAACAACCTCCTACTATATACTTTTTGGGGAATCATATTCAGACATACAAGAGAGTTTTTCCTAGTAAAATTTTAATGATGCTTTTTTCTAAGATCTTTTCCTTGGAGTTGCGGGGGTGGGTTTTGTAGGTGGCTAGAGGCTTAGTTGGTAATATTTAGCCGCTTCACTTAGCTAGTCTTCTTCTCTTTTTCCTTTTTTATCTATTGGGATTGAAGTACTCCTTTTACTTCCTTTCAATATATCTTATAAAAAAAAATATTCAGTCATACAAACTATACAGACATCCAACAAATATCACATTCATTGTTTTTTTTTCTTCTCTTAATTTCTCACTCATATAGTCATATTGTGTCTGTTGAATGTGTGCAGAAGTTGGAGGTAGGACCAAACTCTCAAACAGATATACTAACATGCGCCACAAGGCCGTTAGCTATCCGGCGCCAATATTCCTTGGTGCTCTCTCTCTTTTTCTCTGTCTCTATATGTTTGTGCTTTTGTCACTTTCCTTAAATTTTTTTCACTCACCTCATAACCTATCAAACAAACCAAACCTTTATTTTTGAACTCAAAACAGAACCAGCAGTGATCCTTAGGCATCTCTGTTTCTCACAAACATGGAAAACGGTTGCTTCCCTTCTCCTCCTCGACGTGATTTTCCTGCTGGTCTGCGAGTCCTTGTTGTCGATGATGATCCAACATGGCTCAAGATCCTTGAAAAGATGCTCAAAAAGTGCAACTATGATGGTTGGTTTTTTAGTTTAGTTTTTTTTGTTTTTGTTTTGTTTTGGGTTTATTTTAGTCATGACTCATGAGTAGTTCCTTTCTCTTTCCGCACACACATACCACTTTTGTTGTTTGCTAAATAACCAGTATTAATTTGATCTTCAAAGTTGATATTAAATTTTCTTGTACACTATTCCTCTGCCATCTACCATCATGCGTTCCCATGTTTTGGTTGAGGTAATTAAAGTATGTGGGGGGATTGTGGTCATATTGTTATGGTCCAGTATTAAAGGAATGTGTCTTTATTTTATTCTTGCCAAAAAAAGAGGAACAGAATTCCTTTTTATTAGCATGTGAAAATTGATGAAGTTGAAGTAGTTAGCTGATGTTAAAATCATGCATTTTTGCAGCAATTTTCATTTTAAAGTATTTCTGGGTTACTTTTATCTGTAACCTGGCAAATCAGTGTTGCAATTTTTTAAAATAGGGTCCCTTTCAATTTTCACAAGAGTCAAAAGCTTGAATTGCTGAGAACCTTCAGATTGCAAAAGTGATTAGATGGAGCAGGATTATAAGCAATCTGTGTTTAAAATCAAAATAGGGGCATAAAGAAGTTCCCATGTCTAATTCGACTTAATCTGATTTGACACTGCTTGGTATCTTTGGGAATTATATGCTATGTAGGTAATCCGTAATCCCACTCCCACATCCATGGGTAAGGTGTACTAGAACTAAGGTGAGAGGATAGTTGGTGCACTAGGAATGGCATCTCAGATTAGTTCTTACAACAATATAACAAATAACTGAAGAGTGCTTTTGGAAGAGGTTTTTGGAGCTTATTTGTGATCTTTAAGCACATATTTGGTTAAACGTGTAGAATAGCTTATGATCCACTTATAATCTCTTTAAGCTTATTTGAATAAGTTCCTTAGATATACTTATGATGAATAAGCCCTTATTGAATAACCTCTTTCAATAAGTTATCATGTCATAAACTGCTAAAAGTACCCTCAATCTGATTCAAGGCTCTATTATTATTGTTTGTGGTATCTTTGAATCTAATATGCCGTGTTGGTAATCCCACTCTCACAACCATTAGTAACGCGGATAAGGATTAATGTTAGGGGATAATAGATGCACCAGCAGCGGCATCTAAGATTAGTTCTTACAAAACTATACTAAGTAACTGAATTAATCTGAATACAGGAAACTGCACATCATTTGTCTGTTTTTGAAATGCGAGGCAAAAGTGCAAAATTAAAAATTTACCTAGACATCTAGATTCAGCATTTTTTTCTCAGTAAACTAAACAACAACCAAGCCTTTTCTTGTTAAGCGCTGTCCTTGGTAGTTTGTAAGAACTTACTGTCACTAATGAAGGGTAGAGAATTTAGTGCTATAAGACAAATATAAACAATACTTGAAAGATATTCCAATTAATGATTTCATGACTGCTATGAGAATGGACAGTCTTAGTGTTTGATATGAATGGCACTGATAGCAGTAAGAGGTTATGTAAGGTACTTAGGTTGGTCTTTTAAAAAAACTTTAGATGAACAAATTTACACATCTGTAATAATAAAGCAGAAACGGTTTTTTTGATCTGTCAACATCTTTATTGGCTTCCAGTCCCTTTATGCTATTTATTCTATCTATGTAAGTGAGATTTCATAGAATTAGCAAATTTTGGAAAGCAAGCACGTCATATGTCTTCCTTATAAATTCTGTTATGATGCCTGATTTCTTTCGTCATTCTGACTGTCTTCTTTCTCTTACTTGCTTCAGTGACTACCTGTTGTTTAGCAAGACATGCTCTAAGCTTGCTTCGTGAAAGGAAGGACGGATATGACATAGTTATCAGTGATGTAAACATGCCTGACATGGATGGTTTCAAACTTCTTGAGCATGTTGGACTTGAGATGGATCTTCCTGTCATTAGTAAGTTTTCTCCCAAGAATTCATGTTTTTGTTGAATGATATCACTGAAATCCTATGAACACATTGATTTGAAGTCCATGCACTGACAAGTCATTTCCTTTACAATGTTGTTCAGTGATGTCTGTGGATGGAGAAACAAGCAGGGTGATGAAAGGCGTTCAACATGGTGCATGTGATTATCTCCTCAAGCCTATACGGATGAAAGAACTGCGAAACATATGGCAACATGTCCTTAGAAAAAGGATACACGAGGCTAGAGAGTTTGAAAGTTTTGAGAGTTTTGAGGGCAATTACTTGATGAGGAATGGATCAGAGCTGTCTGATGATGGAAACCTGTTTGCACTAGAAGATATGACTTCATCGAAGAAAAGAAAAGATGCAGATAACAAGCATGACGACAAAGAATTTGTGGATCCATCTTCCACAAAGAAAGCTAGAGTAGTTTGGTCTGTTGATCTTCATCAGAAGTTTGTTAGAGCAGTGAATCAGATTGGATTTGATAGTAAGTTTATTATCTCTAAAATGGTATTTGGATGCACCATTAAGATTCTATAAATCTTGATGTTAAGCCTAACCAAACTTCCTCAATGAATTAGTGTGACTGCAAAGCATATATAGTAGTTTTGATATAGTCATCAACTCATCATCATATCTATCATGCATAAAATTTTTAGTAACAAATAATTTTTGTTTGTCAGAAGTTGGTCCAAAGAAAATACTAGATTTGATGAATGTTCCATGGCTGACTAGAGAGAATGTTGCTAGCCACTTGCAGGTGATGCTATATTTTCACTCCTTGAATATCCTTAGACTATTGGAAAATAAAGAAGCATAATATCTTTCATTAAGATTTGCATCTGGATATTTTAATATTTCTTATTACATGTGTGATTCTAACTCATGTATATTCTATTTCGGGTGGACATAGAATCGCAACGGAGCTTCACTGTAATACAATAGGGAGTAATTAGTTAAACCACCAACCAACGGTCCTGTAAAAATGTTTCTCTGAAATATTACAACCTAGACACAAATCCTCTTGTAAATTCATTAAAACAAAACAATAAGAATGAAAAACATAATGGTATGTTCCATAAGTTTGAAGTTTGAAACTCAGATTCCTTATGGGAAATTTTTTGTTGTGCAGAAATACCGGCTTTACTTGAGCAGGCTTCAGAAAGATGACGAACAAAAATCTTCCTCAAGTGGAATGAAGATTTCCGATTTACCTACAAAAGAAGTAGGAAGTTTCGGTCTTCATAACTCTGTAACAAAGCAGCAAAATGATGTTTCAATTGATAGCTGCAATTATCCAGATGGAGCATTACAGATTCAGAAAGTGGAAACCAAAAGTCAAGAAGGTAACACCAAGGGAATTGTTTCGCAGTCCACCATGGAAGAAAAGGGAAGAGCTTTGACTGGTAATAATAACATTACTGATGTAATGAGAGAGGGTTTACAGGTGGGCCTTAACCAACCTTTTGCCCTTCCTGAGTCAAAAGGAAACTGTACATCGTTTGATTGTGCCATCCCAACTAAGTACTCTTGGACTGAAGTTCCAGGAATGCAACTCAAAGAAGAACAGAAGTCAATTGTTCAGTTAGAGGATAGCTTCAACCAATTGCCGCCATTACTTGGAAAGCAGCATCATATCCAAGTTGATCAATCACAATCAATTGCTTCCATTAGTTCCACTCCCTCTATAATGAAGGAAGATGTTCCTGCTTGTATAGAAACAAAACCTGTGTTTTCTGATTACAAGAGCAGTTACACAAGTTCTATAAGTTCCAAAGTGAGTGCACTTGACACCTTTCCGATTCAGCCCGGAAGCCTTATGATGAGTGATCAACCTTTACAACCCACATCCGCTGCAAATTTAGGCTTGAAAACACAGGGATCTAATCTCAGTTCCATTTCTGATTTGGAGTTTTACCAAAGAAACCTACTGTTGGGAGGTGATGCACCTTCTGCTTCTTTGGATGAGGACTTATATTCTTACTGGATACAAGGTGAATGTTATAATATGAACTTCGGTCTGCAGAGTGTAGCGATGCCTGAGTTTTATGATCCAGGGCTTATTGCAGAAGTTCCACCCCACTTATATGATTCAACTGATTATACAGTTATAGATCAAGGTCTATTCATAGCATGATCTCTCTGCTCTTTGTTTCAACTTGAACAAAAATCAAAATTCATGTAAGAGTGGGCAATGTAATGTTACTTGTAGCTAATTATATCTAGCAGTGAAGAATTTCAAATTCAAGTGTTGGGAATTCTTTTTCCAATCATCAAGGATTTGGAAATTGCAGCTTGTATAGAAGTGGAGAATCACAAATATTAAGCTTAATTAATAAGCTTGCTTCCTTCTTATTTTATTTTATTCCAGTACTTGCTTTATAAATATGCATTGTAACTTTGGGTTAACCAAAGTTAAAAAGGACTCGATCTTTCTCAAATGACAACTGTTATTGGTTATGCCTGCGGATACGAATCAGAACTGCCCTGCAGTGGCTGCTGCATATCAGGCCCTTGAGCAAGGACGTTCTGGTTCTGTAGTTGATACTGAGATGGTGAAAGTCCAACTTGGCTTCCATTTAGAAACTCTGCATCCTCCATCTACAGTTTTAAAATCTTGTTGATTTTCATGTATGCTGTCAGCTATGCTTAAACTGCTGAGTTTGGTTGCCTGGATCAATGAAAGTAGGAATGCTCATCCAACAGCACACGGCAAGACAAAGGAATGCTCAGAATCTGCTCAGCCTCCAATCATAATGCAGTAGACACAGTGGTAAACCGGTTCCGCAACTGCTGGCTCGAGAAAATCTTAAAGCCACCCACACTAGGCACCCAGCAATCCTCTCAAATATTGATGTTCTCACAAGTACCTACCCGATAGAATCCTTTCTCAGTACCCCATTTGGAGCTATAAACACTACTCCGAGAATAGCTAGGACGCGAGCCACGCTTAGCTAACCACAAAGAGGATCTCTGAATTCTCAAATTTCAGTATCCTCAACCATTGTTTAGCAAGCAAGGCAGTGTTGAAATATTTGAAGATGTGGAAACCAAGACTACCGTGAGCCTTAGGCAAGGCCATATCTTATCCCACCTCAACCAATGTAACTTCCTCATAGGCACATCAATCATAACATTTGTGGGAATCGCTTGGGCAATAGACTTTATAAGCACCTCTCCTTCCATCCTTCTAGTTTTTCCCACAACTGCTGAATGATAAAAGTAAACAACTGAGTTTTAATGGTAAACTAACTTTTCTATAAATGAATTATTAAGTTAATTTTTTAGATCTTTCTAGTGCTTTAGAGAATACCTGTGCAAAAAATTACATGGGATACTTGCTAATTTATAAGTATATTTCACTACAGTATCTCATACAAGTTGTACCGATATCCTCATAATGGAGAGTTGTCCTAGAAATCACCTTAGTTAAAAAGATGTCGGGGGTTTAACGATTTTAATAGATTTAGGAAATTAGAAGGAAGGTAACTAATTTTTAATTTCCTTGTCAAATATATGGTAATGAATATCGTTTTAGGAATTTTTTTATGAAGTACATTACTATAAGGTTCTTTGGGTGCTAGCAATTTTGGTCCCAAACCTTTCATTTTATATGAGGAGATTTTATGTTCAAAAGTGCAAAATATGCACTTACAATCTCCTTAATTCTATATGCAGCGTGACTTATGAAAGTATAAATTCTATTGGACATTGTGGTTTATAAATTCTATACATATTGGCTCCATTTTATGAATTTTATTATCTAACTACTTCTCTTAATAACTGCATTATTATATTTCTCTCTAATTTAATAATTCTTTAAGAGAGGAACACTGTGAGTTTCATATTCACATAAATGACTTAACCATCGAGTCATGATCTCACTGTTAAATATTATACCATTTGAATATTTTAATGGAAAATCATAATGCTACCATGGTATATTTGATTAGTGGGAGTGTGCACACATTGTTTTATCTCGAGACATATTGATATATTGATATCATTGTGTGTACCTTTGTGTAAAGAGAAGAAATTAATTTTTATGTACTGACAGTGTAAAAAGTTTTACACAATCATTCAATCACATCCTTCTATTTTCTATTTGAAAATTTATTAAATTCAAAATTAATTATTAGCTAACAAAATGGAGGGTTGTGATTTAATGATTGTGTAAAACTTATTTACACCATCGGTGCATAAAAATTAATCTCTTGTCTAAATATAAAATATTCTTAGATCTAATTCATTTTCATAAATTCTTATGTGCTATTAAATGATCATATCACAAGTTCTTGGAGACATTGGTACCCAGTCTCATTCTTTGGGCCTATTTTGTTGATAACAACATATTTGGCATGCAATTTATCATGCTTCTCTTGACCGGCATTCCACGTTTTCTATGGTCAGATGTATAAGTGCCTTAAGTTCTGGTATAACTACTACCATCTAGTGTTGTTTCTTGCATTTTAAGGCACTTATAATCTTAATTATACTATTGATTATAAGTGCTTGCTCATTATTGACATTTATGGCCCGTTTGGTGGACATGATAAGTAGATATGATATGATAATAGTAATCATATCCTGTTGTAACATGTTGTTTGTTGCGCCAACAGGATAGGATAGTATTATCCTGTTCCTTATTTTATCCTGTCTATCATGTGTAAAAGTGATTCTGAAGGGAGAGTTAGGATAGAACTTCAATCACGTGACTTCTCAAATAAAGCAAAAGAAAACCTATCTAATGTGCCACTTGTCGCTTTACGATTGTTCCAAGCTTAAAGTGAAGATTCTAGTGCTGCGCGGGTGCATGGACTTTTGGTAGACCTCCGGTTTGATTAAATCACGTGGCAAGGACAGAAACAACAACCGTTTGATCTCCTGCGGGTGCACGATATCTTCGTGGACCAGAAGCACTGGATCAGCTCTTTTATTCTGATTTTCCTGAAATTAAAATTAGATAAAAACAAGATAAAATCCAGAAATAAACAACATAAATCCTAATTAAATCTATAATTTAAAAAAACTAATTAATGATAGAAAAAATTACTAAAATCTACCAAATCATAAAATCTAAATTAATTAAAAATCCGAAATTTATTTAAAAATACCATAAAAAGTAATTAAAACTCAAAAAAAATAAATTAAAAATAAAATAAAAGAACCACAAAAGTAACCTTCTATTCCCGGGTCAACAACTCTCTTGGCTCATTTTCTCAATAACAAACTCTCAATTCAGTTATTTTTTCTCTCTAAGCGGTTACACTCTCTCTCTAAGCGGTTACACACTTCCCTCTCTATATTCTCTCTCTTGTGCAATCCCTTCACTCTAGGTACTGTACCCCATCTCTATGTTCTTGGCTGGAACATTTGGCGCCGTCTGTGGGGATCGGTGAATTTCGATTCCCGGACTACGTGGATTGCTTGTACGATCGAGAGAAGTTTGGAATTATGTGGAATTTATTGGTTTCTAGTTGTTTTCGGTTTGATTTTCTGGTTTACGGTTGATTTCCGATGGAAACTCGTCATCGTCGACGCAGTGAAACGTAGGAGCAGAGGCGCGGTTCACCACCGCGTCGTGTGAGGGGGAGACCACGTCGTGAGGAGGTTCGTCGTGAGCAATCTGAACAACTGACTCCTCCTCCACCTCCATCGCTTCCTCCTCCTCCTTCTCCAACGCCTCCGTTGCCTACTCCGCCATCCTCACCTTCGCAGCAAGGAACTCCGAAGAACTCCCCGATCCTTGCAGAAAACAGATCACCGCAACCTCAGAGGGCCAATCACTCACAGAGATTGGCAGCGTTTGATGCGCAACGTCGACAACATTCGGCAACGGAATGACTATTTGCAAGAGCAGCTTAACTACTTCTGCCATGAGCAACAGGACGAAGGAGTGCGAGAGGCGGAGGCTGTAGCGGAATTCGAGCCTTTCTCAGTGGCGGTAAGGGAGGTTGCAATTCCGGACAACATGAAGAACCTCGTCCTGGAGTCTTACAGCGGAAAGACGGATCCGAAGGATCACCTTTTGTATTTCAACACGAAGATGGTGATAAGCGCGGCTTCGAATGCGGTGAAGTGCAGAATGTTCCCATCGACATTCAAAGGCACAACGATGTCGTGGTTCACGACCTTTCCTCGTGGATCCATCACAAACTTCCGTGATTTCTCCTCAAAGTTTCTTGTTCAGTTTTCCGCAAGCAAGCTCAAGAAAATCACGGTTGATGACTTGTACAACGTTCGCCAGTTGGACGGAGAAACTCTGAAACAATATGTGGCGAGGTACAACGCAACGTCTGTCAGGGTTGATGAATTTGGATTGCATGCTTGTGCGAGAGATTTCAAGAATGGACTGTTGCCTAGGAAGCTGAACAATAAGCTAAGTAGGAAACCAGTTCGCTCAATGGCGGCGGTGCGCGCCCTGGCGAGCGCGTATATCCTGGACGAAGAAGACGATGCACTTAAGCACAAACGCGTGGCTTAGGAGAAAGGAGGCAGTAGACACGGGGAGAGAAGAAAGCCTGTAACCAAGCCTACAAAGGAGCAGCAGGTGCCATTTTGGTGGCAAGGGAGTTTCGATCAGCAACGCCGTCGGGGGCAGCGAGGCCCCAGTTGGCGATCAGAGGCAGCGTTGGTGCAAAGCCCGAGCCAGTCAGCCAGACAAAGATTTTTCAATTGATGAAGGCGACGCGTATGATTGGCTGGCCCAAGTCACCTAAGAGCCCGCCACGGGGTGACGACACAGATAAACAGTGCGAGTACCACAGCGCGATAGGCCATGATACTGGCGACTGCCATGCCTTACAAAGAGAAATTGAGAAGTTAATGATGGTGAGGCGGTCGAGGCGTGAAGGCTCCTTGGTTCGATGGTGAGGGGCTGGGGGTTCATCTGTCGTGAACAGGAGGCCGTCGACCGAACTAATCAACACGATAGCTGGAGGGTTCGATAGAGGCGGCAAGGAAGCGACATGCCAGAGTTGTAAACATAGTTTTAGAGGTCCCTTTCGGTTTCCAGCACCAAGACATTATAATTTTGACAACCGACTTTGCCGGGGTCAGACCTCACCTCGATGATCCAATCGTAGTTTTGCTCTGTATCCATGGTTTCAACATTCAGCGCGTGCTTTGGGATCAGGGAAGCTCAGCAGACATCATTTACGGCAATGCGTTTGACCAACTTGGCCTGAACGACAGTGACTTAACCCCCTACACGGGGACTCTCGTAGGGTTCACGGGAGAGCAAGTCTGGGTGCGAGGATTTCTTGATCTGGACACGACCTTTGGCGAGCGAGAGAACGCCAAAGTGCTAAAAGTAAGGTACTTGGTTCTGTAGGTGGTGGGATCTTACAACATGATTATCGGGCGAAATAACTTGAATCGGTTATGGGCTGTGATTTCTACTGCTCATTTGGCGGTCAAATACCCATTGCCTGGCGGATGGGTCGGGAGGATCATAGTGGACCAAAAGAGCGCTAGGGAGTGCTACAACAGCTCGGTGAACCAGTATGGGAGGAAGAACGCCCCAACAAGTCATCGGTGCCACGAGATAGACATACCAGAGGAGAACCTTGACCCAAGGGGTGAGGGACATCTCAACAGATCCACGCCAATTGAGGAAACTAAAGATTTAAAGTTTGGCTATAAAATTCTGAAAATCGGAACGAGGCTCACTGGGGAGCAGGAGAAACGGATGGGAAGATTGTTAGGGGATAATCTGGATCTCTTCGCTTGGAGCCATAAGGACATGCCGGGGATAGATCCGAACTTCATCTGCCACAGGCTGGCCTTGAACCCAGGCATCAAGCCAGTATCTCAAATGCGTTGGCGGATGAGTGATGAAAAGGAAAAGGCCATACAACAGGAAGTGAATAAACTGCTGGCGGCAGAGTTTATCCGAGAGATTAAGTATCCCACGTGGTTGGAAAATGTGGTAATGGTAAAAAAGGCCAACGGGAAGTGGCACATGTGTGTAGACTACACAGACCTAAACAAGGCATGCCCAAAGGATTCTTACCCGTTGCCGAGTATAGACAAATTGGTGGATGGAGCTTGTGAGGCCCAAGTTTTTAAGCTTAGAATAAGTGGAAGAGATTTCCATTTACGATTAGGCTTGACGTATCGTAAAGGGAAACCTGAACAAAAGTTCATTAAATGAAATATATTTATGAAGGAGAAAGTTCAGGAAAAGTTCAAGGATTGCATTATGATCGATAAAAGTTATAGCACGATAGTTATACGCTTAAACCTAGGTCAGAAACTCTAGTATATAGCTAATTTTCACTTTTAGGCACGATGGAAGTTAATTCCAAAAATCTTCAGAGAAATGTTAGAACTTCTCTTTTTCCATATATCAAAATCGTTTCGAGGCGAAACTCTAGGATCTACGAACGTCCGATTCCAATCATCGGAAGTTTGCCGAAACCGAAACCCTGGTATTTCAAAACCCTAGAATTTCTCGACAATGAAGACTTTTTCTATTCAGAGCTTCAAATGAATATTCCACACGCGTACACCCATTTCTCTTGATGATTTCAATCTTTCTTCAGAAGGAAGTTTTCTATTCCGACATTCGATGCAAAAAGCAACTTATCGGGTAAAATAGTTTTATACCGACTATGCATTAGTTGCCAAAAATACAAGGAGACCTCTTTATAGTTTTGGAATTCTTTTGCCAAAACATATCTATTAATTCACGGAGAATGACGCCGGAAAAATCAGATTCGCGAAACTTTCATTTTCCCCGCGAATTTCCATCTTCTATATATAGCAAAGAAAGGAAGAAAAACACAAATTTTCCTCCATTTTTCTCTCCAAACCCGCGGCCAAGAACAAGGAAGAAGGAAGAAGAGTTTTTGTTCAATCCTTGCTTGATCGTCGATCAATCAGTTGCTACTTCAAGGTTTCGAGGTATAGTCGCTAATCCTTACCTCTGATCGCTTTTTCCATAGCTTTTCTGTAGACTTTTCTGAGCTGATAGTTTATGGGTTTTTGCAAAACTATCCTGAATCTTTCATTTCTGATTCTAAACCTCTTCCTTATGTGCCCAAGATCACTTCTGCCGGGTTAGATTTTCCGTTATGTCGCCGGAATTCCGCCGGAATCAATTTTAGCCTAAAATACCCATTTTTGGAGTTTTTGAAGTAAAGCTTCAACCTTTAGGCTGAAAGCTATCGCCTTAGCTTAGTGCTAGTATGATTAGTTGTCATAAACGTCGTTAGTAACGTCCCTGTCAAATTTGGTTTTTGGGATTTCAGTTTTGAAAATCCTAAGTTAAAAATCATGACCAAAATACCCCTGCGACAGTTTTTGATCCGATAATTTTTCCGAGTTCAGAATACCCTTAGTTACGGCTAATGATAGCATAGGAACCAAGTTTGATCGAAGAAAAATCGAGTCCCCTAATTACCTAAAGTGGCCGAGCCTATAGGGGGAGGAGGAGGAAAATTTCCTTTTCCGAAAACTTGTCCTTTCGCGCTAGATTATCGTACCTCGGAGTATGAACTACTTCGAGTAACCTTAGTAAGTAACGATAGCTTATTTTTCGATAGATTCTGATAGTATTTCTGTGATTATGCTTTAAAAAAGCTTTTGAGGAATTTCCTGAGGAGCAACGCTTTGCTTGTGAGGAAGAGTTTGAAGATCATCCTGGAATAACTAAAGGTAAGGGCAACTTACCTTACTAGCTAATGCTTTAGGTGTCGATGAATTCGACTTGATTTATTGTTTTTGCACTTGTTTGTGTTTGACTGGTAAAATGTTTTCTGAGGCTTCGGCTGACAATGTAGATGATTCATCTACTGAATGTTTTTGAGATTGAATTACATGGTACGTGCTAAGTGGGTAATTTAGGATGTGTGATGCATGCTTTAAATGCTAAGTGCTATGTGGCTATTTTAGAATATGCTGAGATATGACATGTTTGTTGATTGTACTGAGTTAACTGTGCTTTGCACTGATATCTGAGATTCTGAGTAGTGAGAATAGCGGGCAGGTCATGCCGATTTTAATTTGAGAGTGTTGAGGAAGTTTGATAGGTCGAACGAGGATTCGGGCCTTGTATGGTTTTAGTGGATCGAGACATTCTCTGGAGTCATTTGGGATTAGGAGATCCCGAGAACTTATAAGAATTGCGATAAGACAAAAGTGGAAGCTATTTTACAAGGAAAATTCATAAGACCTTAAACAACCTCTAAATCTTTAAGTAATGATAATAATCTCGAGGGAAGCTTAGGATTCAAATCTTAGTTTTGGAAAACGAGAAGTGTCGTCGGATCCAAGTGTGGAGATATTGAGAAGTTTTGAGTACGTTGATACTCTTGTGCTGTGGGAGCAGTTATGTCGTTGGGCTATCCGAGGTGTAACACCCCGATTTCGGTGGCGTCACTTTAGTAACCAAAAGTAAACTTAATGCGGAAAAACGTGAAATATTTTTTTTTTCGATAATAACTAAGACAAGACTGAATTAAATAAAACCCAAAAGCGAAAAGCAATAGAACTAATATACAATATATAAACAGCCCCCGCTGTAAGTAACAACCTCGTCACGAGTAACCTCCAGTGACGGAAAGAAAAGTGCAACGCCCGTAGGCAATATATACAAACCAAATGAAAAGGGTGAAGTGCCCACAACACCATCCCTCAAAACTGAGAATCAGCTGACCCAATGGCCTGAAAATAAGACCTCCTAAGTCCAACCAACTCTCTGTGATTCCCGTAAGGAAACCACACAAAAAGCTATAGGCGGATCTACCCTGTCCTCTAAGTAACAAATGAAGCAAGACTGTCAGAGCTAAAACTCTACTCCTAAACTAATCCTAACTCGAGGAGCTCATACCAACACTCAAAACTATGTGCTAGCATGATCGTCGTCTGAATCAGAATCCAGAACGACCAAGTCTACCAGCCCTATCCGTCCTCCCCTCGCAACCGCAGTGCGCTCCGATGCTGGACTCACGGGCTTAGGGCCCGAACCCTGATCATCAATGATCGCAACAGAGGGTGCACTAGACCCTGCCGAAGGCACTCCCACTGGAATCTCCTCTGAGGGATCCTCCTCCTCTGAAGATGACGGTGGCGGCGGTGCTCCTCCGAATCCTGGTCCGAAGCTGATAAAGCATCGCCTCAACACTCCTGACCTCAAGAGTCCTCCACTGTCGATGTGGTCCTCCATGATGTGCCCCGAATACGTCGCTCGGTGGCTCGCGGGGTCAACCACCCACGACCCGGGGTCGTCCTGATCTATCATCTCGTACCTAATCCCCCCCGAAGGGTGGACCATGGTGAACCAGTCCGCAATATTCATCTGACAAAAGGCGTTGTCCGCCAAAGCACACACAGAAGACGCGAGGGTCAACTCTAAAGAACTATGTAGATAGCCACTTAGGCTTATAGCTAAAGATGTCATTCCTAGGGTTGCATGTTCCACAATAACATAAACACAATAATAGCAGATAGCATGTTCCAAATAGGTTTAACAATTACCAATCACACTCAACAACTAAATTAGTATGCATGTTGCATGATATGTATGCAGGTTAACCCAGTCAACCACATGCATTCCGGAAAGGGATGGACATCAAACGGATCAGCCCTAACACCAGCCACGGTGGAGCCATTTCGGCCCGCGTGCCTCTTACTCCAACAGGGGTAGTCAGATCAGCAGTAAACCCGTAGGTCTGCCATTTCGTTCTGCTACAAGAGACGTCTACAAACGCTCTTTCACGGCATTCCGGGTCTTATGACCATTTTGGAAACCGACGAGGTCCAGAGTACGTCCTGTGTTAATACCTCATTAATGTTGCATGTATGCGAAATGATTAGTCAAACAATGTCTCCGTCCTCTCTCGACACGTCGCCACGTGTTCTAGGGAAGTTAAAGTCTCTAAAAGCTTACCCTAAGGTAAAGTCGATTCTGCGACCAAAAGACACACTTCATAACGACACATAGCTGCTCCAACAGCACCACAACAAACGCTGCTCCAACAGCACAATAACAAACGCTGCTCCAACAGCACAACAATAAACGCTGCTCCAACAGCACAACAACAAACGCTGCTCCAACAGCACAACAACAAACTCAACACTTGGATCCGACGGCACTCCTCGTTTTTCCAAAAATATGATTTGACTTCCAATGCCTTCCTTGGAGGTTGTTATCATTACTTAAAGATTTTGAGGTTATTTAAGGTCTTATGAATTTTCTTTATAAAATAGATTCCATTTTGTCTTATCGCAAGTCTTATACATTTTCAGGATCTCCCAATCCCAAGTCGCTTCCAGAGGATGTCTCGATCCACTAAACAAAATTAAGGCCCGAACCTCGTTCGTCCTATCAAACTTTCTCAAAACTCTCAAAATAAAATCGGCATGACCTGCCCGCTATTCTCACCATTCAGAATCTCAGATTCCAGTACAAAGCATATTTAAATCATCACAATCAACAACATGTCATATATCAATAAATCGCATCATAAACACTTAGCACTTAGCATATAAAGCATGCACCACACATCCTAGATTACCCACATAGCACATAGCATGTAAGACAATCTCAAAAACATTCAGTAGATGAATCATCTACATTGTCAGCCGAAGCCTCAGAAAACATTTTCCAATCACACACAATCCAGTGCATAAACAGTAAACAATGTCGAAAACATCGACCCTAAGCATTAACTAGAGATTCAGTGAGAAGCCCTCACCTGAAAGTTCTCCAGAATGATCAACTAGTGCTTCCTCGCTCTCAAAGTGTTGGTCCTCGGGGAAATCCTCAAAAGCACCTTTACAATAAAATCACAGAATACTATCAGAATCTATCGGAAACTAAGCTATCGATACTTACTAAGGTTACTCGAAGTAATCTATACCCTAAGGTACGATAAACTAGCGCGAAAGACAAGTTTTCGGAAAAGGAAATTTTCCTCCTCCCCCCTAATAGGGCTCGGCCACTTTGTGCAATTATGGGGCTCGATTTTTCTTCGATCAAACTTGGTTCCTATGCTTTCATAAGCCGTAACTAAGGGTATTCTGAACCCGGAAAAATTATCGGATAAAAAACTGTCGCAGGGGTATTTTGGTCATGATTTTTAACTTAGGATTTTTCAAAACTGAAATCCCAAAAATAAAATTTTGCAGGGACGTCACCAAAGACGTTTATGACAACTAATCCTACTAGCACTAAGCTAAGGCGATAGTTTTCAGCCTAAAGGTTGAAGCTTTACACCAAAAACTCAAAAAATGGGTATTTTAGGCTCAAATTGATTCCGGCGGAATTCCGGCGACATAACGGAAAATCTAACCCGGCAGAAGTGATCTTGGGCGCATAAGGAAGAGGTTTAGAATCAGAAATGAAAGATTCAGGATAGTTTTGCAAAAACCCATAAACTATCCGCTCAGAAAACTCTACAGAAAAGCTATGGAAAAAGCCATCAGAGGTAAGGATTAGCGACTATACCTCGAAGCCTTGAAGTAGCAACTGATTGATCGACGATCAAGCAAACGATGAAGAAAAACTCTTCTTCCTTCTTCCTTGTTCTTGGCCGCGGTTTTGGGAGAGAAAATGGAGGAGAATTTGTGTTTTTCTTCCTTTCTTTGCTATATATAAAGGTTGGAAATTCGCGGGAAAATGAAAGTTTCGCGAATCTGATTTTTCCGACTTCATTCTCCATGAATTAATAGATATGTTTTGGCAAAAGAGTTCCAAAACTATAAAGAGGTCTCCTTGTATTTTTGGCAACTAAAGCATAGTCGGTATAAAACTATTTTACCCGATAAGTTGCTTTTTGCATCGAATGTCGGAATGGAAAACTTCCTTCGGAAGAAAGATTGAAATCATCAAGAGAAATGGGTGTACGCGTGTGGAATATTCATTTGAAGCTCTGAATAGAAAAAGTCTTCATTGTCGAGAAATTCTAGGGTTTTGAAATACCAGGGATTCGGTTTCGGCAAACTTCCGATGATTGGAATCGGACGTTCGTAGATCCTAGAGTTTCGCCTCGAAACGATTGTGATATATGGAAAAAGTGAAGTTCTAACATTTCTCTGAAGATTTTTGGAATTAACTGCCATCGTGCCTAAAAGTGAAAATTAGCTATATACTAGGGTTTCTGACCTAGGTTTAAGCGTAAAACATTCGTGCTATAACTTTTATCGATCATAATGCAAATCCTTGAACTTTTCCTGAACTTTCTCCTTCATAAATATATTTCATTTAATAAACTTTCGTTCAGGTTTCCCTTCACATTACATCAACCCTAATCGTGAATAAGAAGTTTATTCACTTAGCATAAACTTAAAAACTCGGGCCTTACACGAGGCATAAGCCGGGAAATTGATAGTTTCCGAGTATGTCGATACTCTTTGCTCGCGGAGCAGTTTTTGACCATCGGATGGAGATGAGTCGGATGATTCGAGAAATCATCATGAGTTAAGTTTATATGCCTTCGGGTACAGTATATGCCTTCGGGTACAGTATATCTATATGCCTTCGGGTACAGTATATGCCTTCGGGTACAGTATATGCCTTCGGGTACAGTATATACCTTCGGGTACAGTATATCTATATGCCTTCGGGTACAGTATATGCCTTCGGGTACAGTATATACCTTCGGGTACAGTATATCTATATGCCTTCGGGTACAGTATATGCCTTCGGGTACAGTATATCTATATGCCTTCGGGTACAGTTTATACCTTCGGGTACACTTTATACCTTCGGGTACAGTTTATACCTTCGGGTACAGTTTATACCTTCGGGTAATTCGGACATCGACGGGGGATATGATCGACCGTGAGGTTAGGATCGACCTGTTGATTGTCGGGCATGGCGGAGGGAAAAGTCGACCCGCAGGGTTAGGACTGATCCGGCTATGTCAAGGTTGTAAGTGACACTCGAGGGTTATGGTCGACACAATTGAAGGTATGAAAAACGGTAGAAAGGGGGGGTTTGAATAACGTTTTCAGTATAAAACTTCCACCTTAAAGATTTTGACAAATCTTTCGAGAACTTAAGTGCTAAAGATAAGAGATAGAAAAGCACACAAGGATTTTATCCTGGTTCACTTGATAAATCACTCAAGCTACTCCAGTCCACCCGTTAAGGTGATTTCTTCCTTCTTAGAATGAAGGCAATCCACTAATCAGGTAAGAGTTACAACTGCACTTGAAACCTACAAGTGACTAACAATTACACTGACTTAGCTCACACTAAGATTCACTCTCTTAGTCTTCTCTAGGATCCGATCAGCCTTGATCTCCTAAAGGAACTAAACAAACTGTTTATCAAAGAATTGTTTACAAGAGATTTGCTTCTAAAAAGCTAATTGTAAACTCAATGAATTTCAGATGAAAGAAAGCTTAGAAGAATTTAAGTTTGTCTTGCACGTATGTGAATGCTTCTAGCCGTTTCTTTCAGTCTTCAGCCTCTTTATATACTCCAAGGATTAGGGTTGAGCGTTGCATGGGAAATGCTACCGTTGGAGGGCAGTTCTGGAAAATCCAGCTTCTGCTGTGTCTGAGACTGTTAGGTAGGTCGTCAGGAAGGTACAGTTGCTTTTGTACTTGGATAGCGACGCGACCTTTAAACCTAGGAGACTTCTGATCAGGGGAATGCTTCATATTGGAACTTGTGAAGCCGGTTGATCAGAGTCAGAGGGAAAGCCCAGATCCTCTGACCATTGTTTCTTCTGATTCTGAACTCAGAGGGAAGAACATGGTCTTCAGAGTATCTTGCTTCTGGACATCAGAACTTCACTAATTAGCTTCTGGATCTTCAGAGTCTTCTACACCATCAGAACATCTGAGCCTTCAGTGTTTCTTGGTTATCAGACTTTCTGGATCTTCAGAACTTCTAGTGACTGAGTCCACATCAGAGTTTGTATAACTTCAGAACTTCTGAAGCTTTTCCACTGTTCATACTGAACATGGTGAATGCGAAAGCGTTGCTTGGGTTGCTCTTTATACACAGTGCTTCTGATTTGTGTGAGATTGAGTTGAGGTCAGAGCCTGCAAATAGCACACTCAGAAAAACACGTTAGAGTACCACAATTGTTCATATCAAAAGGTTAACTTGTAATCATCAAAACATAGAGTTGTACTACTAGATCAAAACTTGATCTTACAATCTCCCCCTTTTTGATGATGACAAAACTAAGATTTTTTATGAACAATTCTTAAACATTAAACTGAATTCACTCAGAGTTTAGAGATATAGAATAAGACTTATCCTGATGTGAATAGTTTATCTTGCTCATTCTGAATTCAAGTCACTGCTTGATTATGAGCTTAGCTCCCCCTGAATCTACTACTTGATGAAAACGTTAGTAAAGTCTAGATTCTGAGCTAAATGATATAAGAGTTCAGAGTGAAAAACTTATGACATAGATGAAAATCGAGTAATCAGAGCGCATAAGTAATCAGAGTCACGGACAAGGTATCAAAGTCTTGGGTATCAGAGTCAACTTAGAATCACTTCAGAAGAAGTGAAATGTATTCCTTGTATTTGCCCAGTGACACATCTATGGTCATGAAGGTGGAACTCTTAAATTCTCCAAAAGAAAAAAATAAATCACACTAACACATCTTACACATCAAAAACTGGGTTTACTCCCCCTTTTTGTCATAAGCAAAAAGCTTGGGGTGTGAAAAACTTAGCTTGAAGTACAAGGTACTCCCCCTTAGAGAAAACGATGCAAGAATCAGAGTTAGGCGAAATAAATAGAAGAGTTAATGCAAGAGAAGAACGTTTACCACCGGTCAAGTGAGTAAAGAGAAGGGTCAGTTACCAAGAACCTAACCTCGAGAAACCGTAGGAGCATTAACTTTCAGAGAGAAAGTGAAGCCTATATAAAGCTTTGGAGAGAAAGGTAAGCTTCACACCTCGAACAATTTTCAGTAAAAAAAATAATGGCATCATACATCGTAGCACTAGAAGAGCTGAGGAAGAAGGCCTTTGAGGAGGACTTGTTCCTGAACATCAGGCATCCAGAGGGTACAACGACCATCGCGGAGCTGACACGGACACTGCTGGAAGAGGACCTGCGTCCAGAGGTGAAGAGAGACCTGAGGGAATTTCTTGCCTTCGTGGATGAGGTGCAAGAACTCAGCCGGCTTGAACTCAAGCTGCTGGAAGAAAAAGAGAGTTTGGAAGAGAAGCTCAAGACCGCAAAAGAGATTCTGGAGAGGGATGAGCTAAAGGACAGGCTCAACAACATCCAGCATGCACTGGAGCGTCTGGAGAAGGATAGGTCAGAGCAGCGCCAGGAGTGCAGAAGAATGAGGAGGGATCCTCCATTCTAGACTTTAGGGAAAGAATGTATGATGTAAACATAAAGATATGATGAATAAAAAGATTTTTGCAAACATATGTGACACAAATATATATATAGATATGCATAGATAATCACAAACGAACAAAGTAGAATAAGTAAATAAAAAGAAACAGAGTTTAACAAAAATAAAACAACGTTAAAGAAAAAGAAAAACGAAGAGATCCTAAAACGAAGGTTTATCAGTTCGTCGCAGAAGTTCCATCATCATGTGCTTCATTTCAATTAGCATGGATTCATGAGTGTCAAGACGCTGTTCCATGATGTCGAGTCTGGATGAGCTTGACTGAGCAGAACCGGAAGGAACATTCTGAGCAGCTTGAGGATCTGGAATGGAAGCAGAAGCAGCAGGAGAAAACACTACTGGTGCCAGTGCTTGGCATCTAAGAGCCTCAGCCTCAGCCTCAAGTCGTTCTGCCTCTAATCGGGCCCGTTCAGCTTGAGCTGCTGCTTGATGTGCAGCTTCTTCTGCTTGAGCTTTCTTTCTCTTGGCTTCTTCAATAGCTTCAAGAAGCTTATGTCTCTGTTCTTGTTCATGAAGAGCCACCCTTCGAGCAAACCTTTGCTTTGCAGCCTCAATGCTCTGACTTCCCTCTGCATGCAGGAGCTGCATCATAATTGGAACTTGAGCCACTAGCCAAGTGCCCAGATTGTTCCACTCATCAGCCACACGTTCAGCATTCTCACTGAGGTCAGTCTGACCGTGCACATTGCGTAGCATCAAAGAAGCTTCATGATAGAAAGTATTGATGCACTCAGAGAGAGATGTGGGTCGGAGGTGAGTGTAAGGAATTATGGAGAGGTTGGTTTCAGGAGAGGCTGGGTGATTGCTGCTGTGAGCTTCAGAGGCACCTTGTGGAGAGCCAATGTTAAACGTTTGAGCATTGGGTTCAGAGGTTCCAAGGTGAGGTTCTGAAGTTTCAACCAGAGGATGAGGTGATCTAACCGAGGATTGGTTAGACACTGATTGTTCGGGTTCAGGTTCTGGTTGAATAGGCTCTTGTTGGTCTGGGGCAGGGTGAGCTTGTTGAGCCAAAGGGTCTGCCTCTTGTAAAGGATTGGCCAAGATAGGTTCATCTGGGTCAACTAGACGTTCAGGTCTAGGGCCAGGATATCTCCTAGGGCTTGGACAAGTGAGGTAATACTCTTCTAAGGTAGACACCTTTTCTTTTCTGACCTCCATGAATTTTCTAATGGATTCAGAGTTATTGGAGGGAGAAGAATCAGCAACATTGGTCGGGAAGGATACAGGTGTAAAGGCTGTGGAAGAGTCTGTATCCGTGGGTTTGAGAGCCAGACGTTCTGATGCTCTTGGGACAGAGTGATCAGAGGTTCTGGGTTCAGGTTCTGTGTGGGTAGGCTCTGGTTGTGCATGAATGATGGGTTCAGAAGATAATGGGTTGTACTGAATGGTAATGGGAGAGGTAGGTTCTTCTGACCTAGAGGGTTGGTTCTGAAGCAAATTCCAGAGAGGTGCTTCAGTAGGGGAAGGTTGAAAGAATGAAGATCTTGGGGAATGTGGTGGAGAGGTGGTTTGTGCAGCTGGTTGGGATTCAGGAATAGGAGTGAGGGGATTTGAGGAGTGTTTGAGCATGGCAGATATAGGGAGTGCATCAAATAAATTCAAATCATCATCAGAAGCAAGTGCAGACTTACTTGAATGTGCTGATGATCTAGTCACTCTGGCAGGAGGTTCAGTCCTTCGGAGCACTTCAGCAGCTGGTTCCACCCGAGTAGGCTTCACCACGATTCTGACCTGCTTCTTCTTCTTCTTAGGAGGACCATCCTCATTATCACTATCATCACCATCATCAGGCTTTCTCTTCTTCTTTTTGACCAGAGGGACATCTGATTCCTCAGAAGATTCTTCTAGGATCATCTTCCTCTGAGCTTTCTTTTTGGGAGGAGAAGGAAACTCTGGAGCTGGCGGCAGTCTGCTGATGAAATCATCGAGATCAATTTCGAATCCTTGAGCCCTTAGGTCTTCAACATAGCACCTAATGGCGTCAGGATTGTCTGCCTGTGTCCACAGAGGGTAGTCATTCAGAGGCATCCTTCTACTTCTGATTTCAGAAGATGTGTCTTCACGAGCAGGGGCGATTTTCTTCTGGACCAAACCCATCTTCTTCAAAGAATTTGCAGTGAAGACATCACTGACAATGGTGGTCAGATCCTCTACACATCCAACATTGATCAGATCTTGCACCAGGTTGCTTTCAATGAAAAAATCTGAGAGCAGTCTCCCAAAGGGGATATACTTGATTGCTGACTTGATGGAGGCAGTGGTACGAGACTTCCGGATACATTCCTTCAAGTAGGAGAACAGGAAGTAGGGAAGGCAGATCTTCTTCTGGTCTTGGATGAAGAACAACATCACCTTCTGGTTGAAGTTGATGTAGTCTGGGGAACTGCCCTTTGGTCTCTGGTTTATGCAGTGGAGCAAAATTTTGTGCCAGATCCTGAGCTTGGGATGAAGGTCCATCACCTTGTAATTCGTCTTGCCCGGTTTGTAATTGGTGTACAGGGCCTGGTTGATTGTATCCTTGGTGCTGGGTTTCAGCTTCGATTCCGTGAGTTGGAAACGATACCCAAAAGCAGTGTCTGCACCCATCAAATTCACGAAAGACTTCTCTGTGATGATGATCTTTCTTCCAAGAATGTGAGATACCACCTGAGTATCATCGCATTCGGCGTGCTTCCAGAATTCCTTGACCAGTCTATCATACACCGGTCCTCGAAGTCTGTTTAAGTAATTTCCCCAACCTTGAACTTGGACTTCAGGACGAAGATCATACCCATTTGTAGCCAGGTTGTCGAGGTCGAATCTCCATTCTGCCAGGACTTGAAGTTCCTCAGGAGCATATACGCAGTGAACGACACAGCCCCGTTCTGCAATTGAAACAATCTGCTCTTGAGCTTGACCTTGATCTTGTGTCGGATTCTCAAGGCCCCTTTGACCCGTTGCTAGACCAACTACCATGTGAGGGAACTGGGGTGCATCTGCAGTAGATCTTCTGGTTTGACTCACCATTTTTGAAGCGGTTGAAGGTTTGAGGTAGAAGATGAAGGTTGAAAGATGAAGAGAGATCGAGAGGGAAATCGAGGATAAGCGGTTTTTGAAAAGCAGAGAGAGCGAGAGTAAAAACCGGAAGTGAAAGAGATCGTGTGTGTATAGTGGGTTTTGACAAATAACCGTTGTTGATTCAAAAAGCAATTTAAGATCAACGGTTGAAAATTAAAGATAGTAACAGTAAATACACAAATCACACACAGGAGAGAAGCACATCTACACGCAATCATAACAGACTGTCACACGGGCACAAGGAACTATGCATCAGAAATACTGACACACGTGTTGCTGTCTCAGCTTCAGAGTCAGTACCAGTGGGTACACACACTCTGATTGAGTTACCTTCTGGACTAGACATCTTCTGAACAAGAAGTATCATAGTCAGAGGTTCTGATCCATCTTCACTCTGGACAAAAGTCCATGTTTAGATTTTTCAGAATAAAATTAAATCTATCCTCTGCTAAGGGCTTTGTAAAGATATCTGCCCATTGATGGTCAGTATCAACAAACTTCAGAAGAAGTACGCCCTTCTGTACATAATCTCTAATAAAGTGATACTTTACCTCAATGTGCTTTGCCCTTGAATGCAGGATAGGATTCTTACTCAATGAGATTGCAGCAGTGTTATCACAATAGATTGGGATATTGCTCTCAAGGATCTGATAATCCTCCAGCTGATGTTTCATCCAGAGCATCTGAGTGCTGCATATTGCTGCTGAGATATATTCTGCCTCTGCAGTTGATAGTGCAATGGTTGATTGCCTCTTGCTTGCCCATGAGACTAGATTGCTTCCCAGAAATTGACAATTTCCGGAAGTACTTTTTCTCTCTGTTCTATCTCCAGCATAATCAGCATCACAGTAACCTGAAAGCTTATACTCTGATGTTTTCTTATACATCAAGCCAAGGTTAGTGGTGCCTTTCAGATACCTTAGGATCCTCTTAACAGCAGTTAAGTGGGTTTCCCTTGGATCTGATTGGAAACGAGCACATAAATGAACACTAAATAGTATGTCTGGCCTAGATGCAGTTAAGTATAGAAGTGAACCTATCATGCCACGATAGAGCTTCTGACATACTTTACCACTTTTATCTTCTTTCTCCAGAATGCATGTAGGATGCATTGGAGTCTTGGCCACTGTAGATTCCAGCATATTGAACTTCTTCAGAAGTTCTTTAGTGTACTTGCTCTGATGGATATATGTTCCTTTTGGTGTTTGATCAACTTGTATTCCCAGAAAGTACTTTAATTCTCCCATCATACTCATCTCAAATTCAGCCTGCATCATCTCAGAAAATTCTTTGCATAGGGATTGATTAGCAGAACCAAATATAATATCATCAACATAAATTTGCACAATTAAGATATCATCTTTATAAGTCTTGCAAAAAAGAGTTGTATCTACTTTACCCCTTACAAACTCATTCTCCAGGAGGAATGAGCTAAGTCTCTCATACCATGCTCTGGGAGCTTGCTTCAGACCGTAGAGTGATTTCTTCAATTTGAACACATGGTCTGGTTTCTTCTCATCTTCAAAACCTGGGGGTTGATGAACATAGACTTCCTCTGAGATATCACCATTTAGGAAGGCACTCTTTACATCCATCTGATGTAGAACTATGTTGTGATTTACTGAGAAAGAGATCAACAGTCTGATTGCCTCCAGTCTTCCTACTGGAGCAAATGTTTCAGTGTAGTCTATTCCTTCCTGCTGGCTGTAGCCTTGAGCAACTAGCCTTGCCTTGTTTCTGACTACATCTCCTTTCTCATTCAGCTTGTTTCTGAATACCCATTTCGTTCCAATAACATGGACACTCTCAGGCTTCTTCACTAAGCTCCAAACATCGTTCTTGGAAAATTGATTCAATTCTTCTTCCATGGCCAGAATCCAATCCTTGTCCTGAAGAGCTTCATCTATGGACTTGGGTTCAATTAAGGACACCAATCCTTTCAGACTGAGCAAGGTCTCTTCAGAGGGTCTGAAGGCAGATCTGGTTCTGACTGGTTCGTCTTTGTTGCCCAAAATCAATTCCTTAGGGTGAGCTGCAGTGATTCTGCTCTTCTTCAGAGTTTGTGAGTTAGAGGGACCAGCTTCTTCCTCTGGTTCATCTTCCTCTGGCTTAGCTTCCTCTGGAGCTTTGCCTTTGTCAGAAACATTAATGCTTAAATCTGCAAACTTTTCAACTAGCTTTGACTGGTCAGAGTCAAGCTTATCGTCAAATCTAACATGAATAGATTCTTCAATAGTCTTAGCATCAGTATTATAAAATCTAAAACCTTTAGATCTCTCAGAATAACCGAGTAATAGACACTTAGAAGACTTAGCATCAAATTTATGCAATCTATCCTTAGTATTGAGAACATAACAAACACAGCCAAAAGGATGAAAATAAGAAATGTTGGGTTTTATGTTCTTCCACAATTCATAAGGAGTCTTATTCAGAATTGGTCTCACAGAGATTCTGTTCTGAATTTAACATGCCGTATTTACTGCCTCTGCCCAAAAGTGCTTAGCCATGCCAGTTTCTTGGAGCATGGTTCTAGCCATCTCCTGAAGAGTTCTGTTCTTCCTCTCAACAACACCGTTTTGTTGAGGAGTTCTGGGACAAGAGAAATCATGTGCAATTCCATAGGAATCAAACAGACTCTCAAACTTGTCATTCTCAAACTCTCCACCATGGTCACTTCTGACACGCACAATCCTACAAGCCTTCTCGTTTTGCACTTGAGCAATGAAGGTAGAGAACACAGCATGAGACTCATCCTTGCGGGTTAGAAACTTTACCCATGTCCAGCGGCTATAGTCATCAACGATAACCATCCCATATCTCTTGCCACCTATAGACTCAGTTTTCACTGGTCCAAAAAGGTCGATATGCAGAAGTTCTAACGGCCTTGAGGTTGAGACAACATTCTTTGCCTTGAAAGGGACTTTTGTGAATTTGCCTTTCTGACATGCTTCACAAAGAGCGTCTGAAGCGAACTTCAGATTGGGTAAGCCCCTGACAAGGTTTAGCTTGCTCAGCTGAGAAATCTTTCTCATACTGGCATGCCCTAACCGTCTATGTCATACCCACTGCTCTTCATTAACAGACAGAAGGCACTTCACATTCTGATCCTCCAACTTAGATAATCTGATCTTATAAATGTTGTTCTTCCTCTTGCTGTTAAACAGAACAGAGCCATCGATTTGACTTACAGCCCGGCAGGACTTTTGATTGAATATAACATCATAACCCTTGTCAGCTAATTGATTTATAGACAATAAGTTATGTGTTAAGCCGTCTACCAATAACACATTATCAATGCATGGACTACTATCTACACAAATAGTACCAGTACCAACAATTTTACCCTTTTCATTTCCTCCAAAGCCAACTTCGCCTCCAGGCTTAAGTTTCAGCTCTCGGAACATACGCCTTTCTCCCGTCATGTGACGCGAGCATCCACTGTCCAGATACCATGATTGGTGTTTCAGTGGAGCTATCAAGGATATCTGCAACATAGATAATCTTGTCCTTAGGTACCCACTTTCTGGGTCCTTTCTTGTTAGTTACCCCAGAGGTTCTGATCACCTTGGGTGTCTCAACATGATATTTTAAAGGAATATTTGCATGATATTTAGTCATAGAGAAGGATCCCTTTTTAAGAGGGTTTTTAGCAACTTTAGCAGGTACAGGATCAGGCAATATGGTACCAGAGGGAACAAAGCATTCATACAAGGATTTAGCTTTAGACACGGAGGGCTCATTTCTAATTGGTTTAGAATAGCCAATGCCATGCATTCCATTTCTGCTTACGCCATAGATCATTGAAGCCATTAAGCTTCTATCCACGCTTTTAGCTAGGAATCTTTGAAAAGACTTTTCATACTTAGATTCATTTCTACAATCAGAGGCATCACAGGAAACAATTTCTTCTAACTTAGCAATCTGGTTCTTAAGCACAGAGTTAGAATTGATCAAGGCATGATTATCATTTTTCAAATCAGAAATAATTTTCTCATGTTCAGAAGGAGTCTTGGAAACAGCAGATAAATTCTTTTTCAGCTTCTTATGCTTAGACAATAAGGAGTTATACTTATCCATAATATCAGACAATGCATGTTTCAGTTCAGAGGTAGAGAAAGAAGCGAATACCTCATTTTCATCGTCTGAGTTAGGATTTCCTTCTGATTCTGAGTCAGAGTCAACAACTCTCTTTGACTCTGCTTCCTTGTCTTTGACAATAGCCATGAGTCCTTGGACTTCATCATCAGAGTCAACATCCTCTGACTCTGATTCATCAAATGTCACCATCAGACTCTTCTTCGTCTTGAAGTGCTTCTTTGGCTTCTTGTCCTTCTTCAATCTTGGACAGTCACTTTTGTAGTGCCCTGATTCTTTGCACTCAAAGCATGTGACTTCCTTAAGCGAGGACTTCTTATGACCTGAGGATTCAGACTTTCCTTTTGCCTTTCAAGAGCCTTTGTATTTGCTCTGCCTGTGCTTCCAGATGCGATTGAGTCTCTTGGAGATCAGAGTCAGCTCATCTTCATCAGAATCTTCTGATGCTTCTTTAGATTCCTCTTCTTCAGCTTGAAGAGCTTTTGACTTCTCAACCTTAGCCTTTTCAGATTTGGATTTCAAGGCTATGGACTTTTTCCTCAGATCTTGCATCTCTGAGCGCTTCAGCTCATGGCATTTCAAAATGCTGATGAGTTCTTCTAAACTCATATTCTCAACGTCTCTCATGAGCTCTATTGAAGTCACTAAAGGCATCCAACTTTCAGGAAGACACCTGATGACCCTTATGACATGATCTTTTGTTGTGTAGCTCTTGTTGAGAGGTCGTATGCCAGCTACAAGCAACTGAAATCTGGAGAACATTTCTTCAATGGACTCATTTGGCTCCATGATGAAGGATTCATACTTTTGGATCAAAGACAATGCCTTTGATTCTTTGACTTTCTTGTTTCCTTCATGAGACATCTTCAGAGATTCGAAAATGCCTTTCGCAAACTCACGATCTGTAATCTTCTGGTACTCTTCATAGGAAATAGCACTTAGAAGAATTGCTCTTGCTTTGTGATGTTGTGAGTACAGCTTCTTTTGGTCTGCAGTCATCTCTGACCTTGGGATCTTCTTGCCATCTGCATCAACTGGACGCTCGTAGCCATCCACAATAATATCCCAGAGATCTGCATCGAAACCCAGAAAGAAACTTTCCAGTCTATCTTTCCAATATTCGAACCTTTGACCGTCGAACATAGGAGGCTTTGCATTGTAACCATCTCTTTGAGTTTCACTGGTGGTGGCAGCCATTGTTTTTCACACCGGCCCGGATCACTGAACACTGTTAGGTGTGGTAATCAGAACTTGCGCTCTGATACCAATTGAAGGTATGAAAAACGGTAGAAAGGGGGGGTTTGAATAACGTTTTCAGTATAAAACTTCCACCTTAAAGATTTTGACAAATCTTTCGAGAACTTAAGTGCTAAAGATAAGAGATAGAAAAGCACACAAGGATTTTATCCTGGTTCACTTGATAAATCACTCAAGCTACTCCAGTCCACCCGTTAAGGTGATTTCTTCCTTCTTAGAATGAAGGCAATCCACTAATCAGGTAAGAGTTACAACTGCACTTGAAACCTACAAGTGACTAACAATTACACTGACTTAGCTCACACTAAGATTCACTCTCTTAGTCTTCTCTAGGATCCGATCAGCCTTGATCTCCTAAAGGAACTAAACAAACTGTTTATCAAAGAATTGTTTACAAGAGATTTGCTTCTAAAAAGCTAATAGTAAACTCAATGAATTTCAGATGAAAGAAAGCTTAGAAGAATTTAAGTTTATCTTGCGCGTATGTGAATGCTTCTAGCCGTTTCTTTCAGTCTTCAGCCTCTTTATATACTCCAAGGATTAGGGTTGAGCGTTGCATGGGAAATGCTACCGTTGGAGGGCAGTTCTGGAAAATCCAGCTTCTGCTGTGTCTGAGACTGTTAGGTAGGTCGTCAGGAAGGTACAGTTGCTTTTGTACTTGGATAGCGACGCGACCTTTAAACCTAGGAGACTTCTGATCAGGGGAATGCTTCATATTGGAACTTGTGAAGCCGGTTGATCAGAGTCAGAGGGAAAGCCCAGATCCTCTGACCATTGTTTCTTCTGATTCTGAACTCAGAGGGAAGAACATGGTCTTCAGAGTATCTTGCTTCTGGACATCAGAACTTCACTAATCAGCTTCTGGATCTTCAGAGTCTTCTACACCATCAGAACATCTGAGCCTTCAGTGTTTCTTGGTTATCAGACTTTCTGGATCTTCAGAACTTCTAGTGACTGAGTCCACATCAGAGTTTGTATAACTTCAGAACTTCTGAAGCTTTTCCACTGTTCATACTGAACATGGTGAATGCGAAAGCGTTGCTTGGGTTTCTCTTTATACACAGTGCTTCTGATTTGTGTGAGATTGAGTTGAGGTCAGAGCCTGCAAATAGCACACTCAGAAAAACACGTTAGAGTACCACAATTGTTCATATCAAAAGGTTAACTTGTAATCATCAAAACATAGAGTTGTACTACTAGATCAAAACTTGATCTTACAACAATGCCAGTGTTAGGACCGACTCGATCGTGCCCAACCTACTTCTTCCAGAACTGTCGAGATTGACGTTGCATTGACGTTTCATGCACTCTAATTATATCATTATGTGTTTTGATGAGTAGATGTTGATAAATATCGTATGTGCTTTGATGATTGAATTGTACTAGAGATTTGATAACATGCTATGTTTAAACCTTAGGGTAGACAATGCAGAACTTATATGTATATATACAACATATATATATACCCCTTATACTTTATCTGTTGTCTTGTATTCTCCATACTATATTCCGTAAGTTGACCCTTGCATGTGCTACCTGTGTTTGGGGGGCTATGTATGCCCTTTTTGTCAGATATCGTCGGAGGATTCTTTCGTGATTCTTCGTTGTTCGGGGAAGACCCGGAGCGAATTGACTACTACTAAGCCTTTGACGTGGACCCGGACTTCATGCATGACCAGATGAGAGTCGATGATGGGAGTATGGGGGATGGGGGTTTAGAGTTTACTAGGGTTGGGTGTTAGTGTCAAAGCTCTGACTTATTCTTATTTTGAGGGCTTGTGTTGCTGACACTTGACCTATCCTTGTTGGGATTGTACATTTTGCCTACGGGCGTTACACTTTTCTTTCCGTCACTGGAGGTTACTCGTGACGAGGTTGCTACCTACAGCAGGGGCTGTTTATATATTGTATATTAGTTTTATTGCCTTTCGCATTTGGTTTTATTTAATTCAGTCTTGTCTTAGTTATTATCGAAAAAAAAATATTTACGTTTTTCCGCATTAAGTTTTATTTTGGTTACTAAAGTGACGCCACCGAAATCGGGGTGTTACAGAGCTTCCGACAATGAGTTGTTAAGCTTAATGGACGCTTACTCAGGTTACCATCAAATCAGGATGCACCCATCTAATGAAGACAAAATTGCTTTCATGACCGCCAGGATGAGTTACTGCTACCGGACGATGCCGTTTGGATTGAAAAATGCGGGGGAAACGTATCAAAGATTGATGGACAAAGTTTTCGCCAACCAGGTGGGGAGAAACATGGAGGTCTATGTGGACGATATGATTGTGAAGTCGGTCTGAGGGGCAAGCCATTATGAATACCTGTCAGAAGCTTTTGCCGAGCTCCGGAAACACAACATGCGGCTTAACCCGGAGAAGTGTTCCTTCGGAATACAAGGAGGAAAATTCTTAGGTTTCATGATTACATCAAGAGGGATCGAGATCAACCCGGCCAAGTGTAGGGCGATACAACAAATGAAGAGCCCTAGCAACGCAAAAGAAGTCCAACGCTTGACGGGAAGGATCGCAGCCCTTTCAAGATTCCTTCCTCACTCGGGCGACAAGTCAGCTCCGTTCTTCAAATGCCTCAAGAAAAACGCAACGTTTGAGTGGACTTCAAAATGTGAAGAGGCTTTCAACCGCCTGAAGGAGCTCTTATCTGCACCACCCGTCTTGTCAAAACCCGCTCAAGGTCTTCCTCTGCATTTGTACTTCTCTGTAGGCGACCATGCGATTAGCTCGGTAATCCTTCAAGAAGTAGACGGCGAGTAGAAAATTTTCTACATTGTGAGTCACATGTTGCAAGGGGCGGAGACTAGGTATCAGAAGATAGAGAAGGCGGCGCTAGCCGTGCTCAGGACCGCTAGACGCCTGAGGATGTATTTCCAAAGTTTCCAGGTAAAGGTAAGGACTGATCTGCCCTTGAGACAAGTGTTACAGAAGCTGGATCTATCAGGGAGACTAGTGGCATGGTCGGTAGAACTGTCGTAGTATGGTTTGTAGTATGACAAAAGGGGGAAGGTTGGAGCGCAAGCCTTGGTAGATTTTGTGGTAGAGTTGACACCAGAATCTGGCGAAAGGATGAATACATAGTGGACACTGTTCGTGGACGAGTCATCAAACGAAAACGGAAGCGGAGCTGGGATGACGCTGCAAGGGCCAGGAGAGTTGACGTTGGAGCAGTCTTTGAGACTTCAATTTAAAGCAAGTAATAATCAGGTATAGTATGAGGCACTGATTGCAGGTTTGAAGTTGGCGATTGAAGTTCAGATCGACAGTTTGCTCGCCAGGACAGACTCGCTTCTCGTGGAGAATCAGGTAAATGAATTTTTTCAGGTAAAAGAGCCTATTCTAGTCAATTATTTGGAGCGCGTACGTCTCCTGATGGGCCAGCTGCAAGAGGTAACAGTCAAGTTTGTTCCGAGAATGAAGAATCAGAGGGTGGAAGCGCTGGAAAATTAGAGGGTGGACGTGATCCAAGAGACGCTAGCCTGCCCGAGTGTGACGCCCCGGGCCGACGAGGGCGGGGAGTGATCGCCGGTGCAGTGAGGCACGGACAAGGACCGGCTCCTGGTAGGCTTCTAGGCGGAGGGGCACATGAATGAACCGATCTCACCCGAACAAGAGGTATTCAGAGACTGGATAGGGATGGACTTTACAGTTGAGGAGGGCATAAGAGATTTGATTGGTACTACTCATAACAACAAGTTGCAACTTCTTTTCGAGAGCCCAACTCATAAGAACTCCATGGTTAAGTGTGCTAGCCTTGGAGAAATACTATGATGGGTGACCTCCTGGGAAGTTTTCCCGCGAAGCGCGCGAGTGAGGACAAAGCGCGCTGAAAAGACTCGTGTAGTTACCGTGAGGCCAGTCGTTAGATCGGGATGTTACACCCAGTATCGAAGGAGAACTAGTGGCCTGCGTCAACCGGCATCAAACTTGGATGGGCCCTATTGTGGACATCTTAGCAGGGGAACCAAGTGAGGTGGCGAAATAGACAAAGGAACAGAGGCGAGAGGCCGGACATTACACTCTGCTTGATGGAACGTTGTTTCGCCAGGGATTCAGCTCGCCCCTCTTAAGGTGTCTACCGCCAGAAAAATACGAGGCAGTCATGTCGGAGGTCCATGAGGGAGTATGCGCTAGTCACATCGGAGGAAGATCTCTGGCGTGTAAGGTCCTTTGGGCGGGTTTCTACTGGCCCAGAATGAGGAAGGATTGTTCAGAATTTGTAAAAAGATGTGAGATATGCCAAGTTTTCACGGATTTACCGAGAGCGTCGCCAGAGCAGCGACCCACGATCAGTGCACCTTGTCCCTTCGCCATGTAGGGGGTTGATTTGGTTGGACCTTTTCCAACCGCTAGGTCACAAATGAAGTTCATTCTCATAGCAGTAGACTACTTCACGAAGTGGATAGCAGCGGAACCCCTCGCTAGTATAACCGCAGCAAAGATTGTGAATTTCTATTGGAAGAGAATCGTGTGCAGGTTTGAGGTGTCTACCGCCAGAAAAATACGAGGCAGTCATGTCGGAGGTCCATGAGGGAGTATGCGCTAGTCACATCGGAGGAAGATCTCTGGCGTGTAAGGTCCTTTGGGCGGGTTTCTACTGGCCCAGAATGAGGAAGGATTGTTCAGAATTTGTAAAAAGATGTGAGAAATGCCAAGTTTTCACGGATTTACCGAGAGCGTCGCCAGAGCAGCGACCCACGATCAGTGCACCTTGTCCCTTCGCCATGTGGGGGGTTGATTTGGTTGGACCTTTTCCAACCGCTAGGTCACAAATGAAGTTCATTCTCATAGCAGTAGACTACTTCACGAAGTGGATAGCAGCGGAACCCCTCGCTAGTATAACCGCAGCAAAGATTGTGAATTTCTATTGGAAGAGAATCGTGTGCAGGTTTGAGGTCCCCAGAGCGATCGTTTCGGACAACAGGACGCAATTCACGAGTAACCAGACGCAGGAAATCTGCAGGGAAATGGGTATTCAGATGAGGTTCTCTTCAATTGAGGATCATCAAACCAATGGACAGGCAGAGTCAGCAAACAAGGTGATTCTGCACGGGCTGAAGCGATGACTTGTTGACGTGAAAGGGGCCTGGCTGGATGAGCTCCCAGTATTGATCTGGTCTTACAACACGACGCCACATTCATCCACAAAGGAAACTCCATTTAGGATGACTTATGAGGCTGACACCATGTTACTGGTGGAAACATATAACAGTTCATGGCGAACGGAGCCACAATTTGAGGGCGAGGATTCTTACAACATGGCGGTGGAGTTGGATCTGTTGTCTGAAACTCATGAAGAGGCTTGCGTACGGGAAGCGACGATGAATTAGCGGGCTGCGGCGAAGTATGATACCAAGGTCCGGCCATGGGCAATGCAAGAGGGTGACTTAATTCTCAAAGGACGTACTGGAAATACGGGGAATAAACTGAGCCCAAGTTGGAAAGGTCCCTACAGGATTTTAAAGGTGTTGGGAAAAGGGGCTTACCACCTTGAAAGCTTGGACGGAAGGCGGGTGCCACGGTCTTGGAACACATCGAACCTGCGATACTACTACTGTTGGTCAATCTGCAAGTGCACAGAATCTACCCGGTTTTAATTTATCGAACCACAGGGAATTGGAATGCGAATTCGGTTTAAGATTCAAGTTCAAGGTTGGAAAGCAAATAAAATTCAGTTTTAAGGGTTGATTGTTAAGTTGATTAATTATAAATCTAACAAGATAAGTGTGTGAAGAACAATGGTGAGCATGCCTTGGGTTCTTGCTTAACTAATTCAGTTCTAATCAACCTATTCTATCCACAAAACTATGTGTCTCTCCTTGATGCTATAATCTAAACAACTACCTATCGATGCCTCGCATAGGTAATACTCTCAAATCAAAGGATAAGCCCAATTCCTTGTGTACTTAAACAATTGTTTGAGGCATTAAGTTTTCAATTTCAGATCAACAAACCCCAACCCTTCCTCTATTCCTAGTAGCAAGCATAGAAGAGGTAATCCCACAACAAGTCCTTAATCTATAACAAAATTCCGTTCTATTATAGAAAAGCATAAAGCTAGCACGCGTTCAAACTTGAAACATAAAGCATGGATATGGGATTCAAGGGTTTACTCAGAGGATTCATGAATAGAAATAGGAATTCAGATTAAAACATCATAAGTCTTACAAGGAACCTAAAGCAAAAGGGGTTTAGCCAAGAATGGCATAGAACCCATACAAGAAAGAAAGGATAAAACCTGGAACATGGACTAGGAGAAAGCTTCTCCTCAAGCTCCAGAGCCTAACCTTACTTTTAACTTATTTAGGAATGTATAGAAATGACAAAAATTACAAAAGAAATGACAAAAAGTCAATTTATAGGCAATCTGGGCGAACTGGGGCGCTCAAGCGCTGCCCTGGGGCGCTTGAGCGCCCATATGGCAGAAGCTTGGACGAAGCTACTGGAAGGCTGGCGCCTGAGCGCTCAGCCCCAGCGCTTGGGCGCTCAGCCCCCTGACAGAAAAACTGTCCATCTCCTCTTTAACTCCCTTTGAATGCTTCCATCAATTATCCTAGCTCTTTTGCTTTCCCTCTTCATCAGTTATGATATGAAATGCTTAGAGCTCAAGCTAAGGAATAAAAGCAAGAAACTCAAAGGGTTTAAAGCATAAAAGTCCTCACATTTAAGTAGAAAAAACATGCAAGTCCTAAACTTTTCTAAAATGCAAGAAAGGTCCCTATAAAACTACAAATTTACGAAAACAAAATAAAAACTTAAAGAAAGATAAAAATGCATGATAATGCATGAAACACTACATGAGACTCAATAAAATGACTCAAAATAAACTACGAAATGACCCTAAAAACACTACTAAACTAGGGTCATCACACCACTATACTCAACGACAGCTCGCCCTCGAGCGTAAAGAACAACTCGCTTGCCCTCAAGCGCAAGAAATGCTCCCAAAACAAGTGCTCTCAACAGAATACTTATGACAAAAACCAGGGGATATAGAAACTACAGCTGGTTCCAAAAAGAAAGACACAACAATCCACTTCATGCAACTTTCAGACAAAGAAGAGTGTAGAGTCCATTATGAGAAGCATATAGATCTAAAATTCGTAGGATGAGATATATATTTAGTGCACTGAGCACACAAGCAGTTCACAGGTTCTGGATATCATTCACTCAAGAGCAACAAAGATCAAACATGCACAAATTCGAAGAGACTTTAAATGGTTGAAACGTTGGCTAGGTAAAGCACAAGGTGGTTGGTCCCTAAGGAAGACTAAGGCTTTAAAGAACATTGAGTGTGGTCCAAATAAGTAACCCCGAAGCTCCAACATCAAACAACATTAGCACAAGTCTCTTGACCCCTTTTTCAAGTTTCTTTTCTTCTTTTTTTTTTGACACTCCAACATTGATTAGGAGTTCTTTTTCTTTTTCATTCATTCTTTTTTCACATGGGGCAAGAGACAATTTAGAACTTTATTTAGCTCCAAAACAATTTAAAGACCATCACTCCCCAAAATCCAACCTATCATCCATCCCAATCATTTAGCTAACAAAGAAATCTTCAATAGGCTAAAAAGGGACAACTAGGGACAAATGTTCAAGCCGACAAACTCTGAAGCTCAAAAACCTACAGGTCTCAAGAATTGTGAAAGTATCACAAAGCATGCAAAGAGTGAAATCAATACAGAACCAAGAAGTACGAGTTAGTCAGGATCCTCCAGAGAAAATTTATGGTGAAGGGCCTAAGATGGGCCCTTATGGACTCACACCAACTCTATCCTTAAAAAACACTCGGAAGACCGAAGTCTCCTCCTCTCTTCTCCAAAGCATGCAATCACTCATCCCCAAAAGACAACACAAGTATTCACAAAAACATTTTCAAAAACCAGCACAAGCTAGAGAGCATAACTAAGGGCAAAAACATGTGAGTATAGGGAAGTAAAGACCCAAAAAACGACTCTAACTAAACAATGCATGATCAAACATAAAAATGAAGATCTACAAAGAGAAAATATGCTACAAATGCATGAATTAACTTAAAGGAAAGAGATACACCTCCTCTCCAAGTCAAGCACGGAGGCTATGGAATCGCCTCCCGCTATTGAGTTGCGTGCTCTCTTCTCCTGCAAAATGCAACAAACAAACAAGCAAAATACAACAAGACTTGGGTTGTCTCCCAAGAAGCCCTAAGTTATAGTCCTAGGTGGACTCTCCTTCCTTTGATGTTAGGAAGGAAATTCCTTACCATCAATCTTTCTTCCACATGTGCAAGGTAGGAACCTTGCACAAAACCTTTGGAACAACTCCTTCCAAGAGAGGGTATCATCTAAACCATCGTACCAAATCCTTGCTCCCCCTTTCAAGGAGTGAGGGAAGAGCTTAATCATGAACTCATCACTAGTCACACCTTCCATATTTACAAGGTGACTAGCCTGAGTGAATCGGGCCATCTGGGCTTGGAAATTCTCATCTTTAGACCCCTCATACTTGTTTTCACTAACAAGCTTGATGAGAGCTTGGCTAAGCTCAACATCTTTTTCACTTACCTTGGGGGTCTCTCCCGAAGACCTGGACAAGCTTTTGATCATATCACAAACAAAATCATCATTAAGGTTAGTTTATGAATTAGGATTGAAAACCGAAAATCTTACCTTGTCCTTACCAACTTGGAGGATGAGCTGACCCTTATCAACATCAATCTTAGCCCTACTAGTGGCTAAGAAGGGTCGGCCAAGAATTAGAGGAATCTTTGCATTCTCCTCCATGTCTAGCACCACAAAATCAACTGGGAACACGTACTTATCAACCTTAACCATCACATCTTTAATGATCCCATAAGGTGTTTTTAGGGATCGGTCCGCCATTTGTAAGGAGAGCATGGTCGGGGTGGCCTCTCCTAAGTTCAGCCTTCTAAACATGCTAAGCGGCATCAAGTTGATGCTCGCTCCCAAATCACGCAATGCTTCAACCTTCGACAATCCCTCTATCTCCACCAGAATAGTGAAGCTTCCGGGATCTCTCCTCTTCCTTGGCATTTTCCTTTGCAAGATTGCACTACACTCCTCGATCATCATGATAGTTTCATCAACCTCACTCAACTTCCTTCTCTTATTTAAAATGTACTTCATGAACTTAGCATAGATAGGCATATGTTCCAAAGCATCGGAAAAAGGGATATCAATATGGAGTTTCTTAAAAACATCCATAAATTTTGAAAACTTTTTATCCAAATTCTTTTTAGCCAATGCTTTAGGAAATGGAACTTTGCCAAGCTCAGGAATAGGATTATTCATCACTCTAGTTTTAATAGAAATACTCATTTCCTCCGTGTTGTTCCTTTGTTATGTTGTCTGCATTTTAGCTAAGTAACATGTCGGACCCGATGTCACAACATCTTGCCTGTGACAACATCTGTCCCTGCAAAACCTGCAATGAGTTGGCTAGGTTTTCTGTGAATCTTCGTTTTGATTACTTGGTGATCAAGCTAGGGTATTTCTTGAAGCTTCTATGCGCCGTTCAAGGATTATATTCTATGTGATCAAATCGGTTTCAATGATTTGATCTGAGAGTGTGTGGGAGTTTTATTTCTGAAATAGGAAACTTTTTATTGAAGACTTTTTCTGCAGATTTGTTTCCTAGTAACTCCCTGAGTGTTGTGTGGACCTTTGCTTGTCCAAGCCCATCGAAGACAAGGCCTGGATGACTGCTATATATGAAGACCGAAACCTAGTGTTTAGGTAGAGAGCTTCTGTTGAGTAAAACTAGGGTTTACTCTTGTCTGTGTTCACACTTGTTGTTCTCTCAGCTTATTCATGTATTGATTCTTTTGCTGAGAGTTGAGTTTTTGTTGTTTGATCATGAGATCTGTCTTTGCTCTTGTGTTGAGCTTTTGAAACACTGTGGCATGATTGAGAGAAAGTGAGAGGGGCTCTTATACTTAGGGGGATGACTAAGTAATAAACACTTGTAGAGATAGGTAGAAAAGGCTACGAACTGGGGCAGTTCAGTTAAGACCTTTTGTGTACAATTTCTCTGAATAGTGGATTATCTTTCTCTTGGGTAAAAACCCTCCAGACGTAGGTGATTTTACACCGTACTGGGTTAACAATCATGTGTGTCTTGTGTCTGTTTATGTTCTCTATATTGCATATTTAATTAATTGTTTTGTATCATGTTGTACAAGATGTCTTAGACATCTGGTAGAACATCTGTCCGCGTGTGCCAGAATTTCACTCCTCAACTATCTTCTCACTTTTTTCTCCCTCTGCTTTCTTTTCTAACCCATTCAACACTCTACCACTTCTAGTAGTCATAGCAGAAGCACTTTCTTGTTCGAGATTGGGGATAGTATCGGAAGGAAGTTTACCTTGACGCCTTTCGGCTATTTGCTTGGCCAGCTGGCCAAGTTGGTTCTCCAAGTTCTTGATAGCCGCCTCTTGGTTCTTATAGTTGCTCACCGTGCAGTTGATGAAGCTCTCCACTAGTTCCTCTAAGCTTTTCTTGCAACCACCATTTTCACCGACTTGCTCTTGGACTTGTTGAGATATTCCAAAGCTTTGATCTCAAAAACCTTGATTAGTCATGGTACAAAATTCACTAACATGAGGCCCTCCATGAGCCACACACTCCACTTTGGCTATTGTAGCGCCGACCAAATTGGTCGTCTTTATGTGATTTTGAATCTCCGCCATTCGTTTGGAGAGTTGCTTGTTGGAGGCCAAGAGCTTATCATAAGCTTCAACTTCAATCATACTCCTTCGAGTTTGGCGATCATTTTCGGAGTTCATGGCTCTCGCTGCCATCTTTTCTATTAAGTCATACCCCGCTTGTGGGGGAAGAGCATCGAACTCCCCATTAGAAGCCGTGTCCAAACCAAACCTCCAAGAGTATTGTAAACCATCATAAAACGTTGCAACCAATTCAGCTTGGGTGAGATTGTGTTGAGGGCCTTTCCTCAAGAGCTTCTTGAAGCGCTCCCAAGCTTCATAGAGATTCTCTTCAGCGGTTTGCACAAAAGTCATGATGTATTTTTTCAATTTCCTCAAAAGGGCTCTTGGGAAGAACCTTGTTGTAAATTTTTCTGCTAGGTCTTCCCAAGTAGTGATACTCCCTTGAGGTTGTGAATTTAGCCAATCCTCAGCCGCATCCTTCAACGAAAATGGAAATAGGCTCAACCGAATTGCTTCCGATGAAACATTGCTCACTCGATAAGTGTTGTAATTCCGGATGAACGTCTCCATGTGAGCATGAGGATCTTCTAAAGCACCTACACCATATTGGCTTTGGCTCACCAAGTTGATGAATGCCGGTCTCAACTCGAAGTTTCCCACTCCCTTGGGAAAAACAATGCTCAATGTGGGCTTGCATCTCCTCCTCCGTCATACGGCCACCCATGACAATGTCTCTCGTGAGAGTAACCTGAAAGTGTGACACTCAAACAGAGAAAGATTAGTAGCACCAATTCTAGACAAAGATAAAAACAAAAAATAAAACCACAAACTAAAAACATAAACCAAAAACCACAAACAATTCCCCGGCAACGGCGCCAAAAACTTGTTGGTCAATCTAAAAGTGCACAGAATCTACCCGATTTTAATTTATCGAACCACAAGGAATCGGAATGCGAATTCGGTTTAAGATTCAAGTTCAAGGTTGGAAAGCAAATAAAATTCAGTTTTAAGGGTTGATTGTTAAGTTGATTAATTATAAATCTAACAAGATAAGTGTGTGAAGAACAATGGTGAGCATGCTTTGGGTTCTTGCTTAACTAATTCAGTTCTAATCAACCTATTCTATCCACAAAACTCTGTGTCTCTCCTTGATGCTATAATCAAAACAACTACCTATCGATGTCTCGCATAGGTAATACTCTCAAATCAAAGGATAAGCCCAATTCCTTGTGTACTTAAACAATTGTTTGAGGCATTAAGTTTTCAATTTCATATCAACAAACCCCAACCCTTCCTCTATTCCTAGTAGCAAGCATAGAAGAGGAAATCCCACAACAAGTCCCTAATCTATAACAAACTTCCATTCTATTATAGAAAAGCATAAAGCTAGCACGCGTTCTAACTTGAAACATAAAGCATGGATATGGGATTCAAGGGTTTACTCAGAGGATTCATGAATAGAAATAGGAATTAAGATTAAAACATCATAAGTCTTACAAGGAACCTAAAGCAAAAGGGGTTTAGCTAAGCATGGCATAGAACCCATACAAGAAAGAAAGGATAAAACCTGGAACATGGACTAGGAGAAAGCTTCTCCTCAAGCTTCAGAGCCTAACCTTACTTCTAACTTATTTAGGAATGTATAGAAATGACAAAAGTTACAAAAGAAATGACAAAAAGTCAATTTATAGGCAATCTGGGGCGCTCAAGCGCTGCCCTGGGGCGCTTGAGCGCCCATATGGCAGAAGCTTGGACGAAGCTACTAGAAGGCTGGCGCCTGAGCGCTCAGCCCCAGCGCTTGGGCGCTCAGCCCCCTGACAGAAAAACTGTCCATCTTCTCTTTAACTCCCTTTGAATGCTTCCATCAATTATCCTAGCTCTTTGGTTTTCCCTCTTCATCAGTTATGATATGAAATGCTTAGAGCTCAAGCTAAGGAATAAAAGCAAGAAAATCAAAGGGTTAAAAGCATAAAAGTCCTCACATTTAAGTAGAAAAAACATGCAAGTCCTAAACTTTCCTAAAATGCAAGAAAGGTCCCTATAAAATTACAAATGTACGAAAACAAAATAAAAACTTAAAGAAAGATAAAAATGCATGATAATGCATGAAACACTACACGAGACTCAATAAAAAGACTCAAAATAAACTCCGAAATGACCCTAAAAACTCTACTAAACTAGGGTCATCAACTACATTTAGGAAATTGAGGGGAAGAGCGGCTTTTGGGGTCGGCTGTTCGGCGAGCAGGAGTCATGGTGACCCTAGGATTAAAAACAAAGACACATTCTTGTTCTCCATCTCGGGAGTTTGTTGACTAAAATGTCCAATTGTAAAAACAAAGACACGTTCTTGTTCTCCATCTCGGGAGTTTGTTGACTAAACGTCTGATTGAAAAATACAAAATTCGTATTGAACAATTTTAATCAAAACTGAATTGCGGCGAGTGCTAGGTGGGAAAAATTCTCTGATGGTGGCGATCCCAACACGACCTTGATGTCTGGGGATCGCTCCAGAAAGTCTGACGCAAGTTGCCGTCATCCGTTGGTGATGTGTGGGATAAGCTTCTTATCCGCAAAGCCTTGCCGAAGCATGGGTGAACATTTTTTAACTAGGCAAAGCCTTGGGCAACCCACATGGCCTTTGGGACCCGAGCCCCCGTAAGTCCTCGCCGAGTAGAGTTGGCGAGGCCATGCCTTTTCTTACGGGAAAAGCATATGATCAAAAGCCTCTATGAAAGAAAAACGAGCAGAAGTCCTAGTTACCCCCACACACAACCAGAATCGCCAAACGTAATTCAGATCTAAGTGGAAAGCGTATAAAAATAGAGCGGCAACACCCAAACATAAAGTAGAATTAAGAAAATAACATTAAAAATCGTTGAAATAAAACTAAAGCTTGGAAAAACTTAAATTCGTGCCCAGCGGGCAAAAATAAAACAGAAGTTACAATTTGAGGTTACAACTGTTTATAGCTAATTAACATTTTCTTCTTCTTCTTCTTCTCATTCTTCCTCCTCCGCAGCATCCTCCAAATCAAGATCAAGATCCGCGAGCCCTGGTGGATCCTCCGGACTAGCAAGACCAGCAGGGGTGATGGCCTTAAAAGCCCCCATGGGTCCCAAGTTGGCGGTGGGGTGAAGAAACTTCCCTTAAGCCTTAGCAAGGAAGAAGCCGCACACACGCTCCTTGGCCGCGGCCACAATAACTTCATCCCTCAATCTTTTCTCAAGGGCCTCAGCGGCGGACTTAGCCTGGGACTCCAGATCATTGATGACCTTGTCCTTGGCCGCCAAATCAGATCTCGCCAGGGCGAGAGTTTTGTCCTTCTCTACCAGCTCGTCGCGTAGGGACACGAGTTCTTTGTCTTTAGTGGTGAGGGCCTCGTCCTTGAAGGCGACATTTTCTGCTTTAGCATCAAGATCCCGCTACATCTCTTGCTGTCGATCCTCAAGTTCTTTCTCCCTCTCATTGGCCGCGCTAAAATCCATCTTCACCTTGTGAGCCACTTCCTTTATCTTCTTCAGCTTGACTTCCTGGGCCGCTACTTGAGTGGTCAGGTCGGCACAATGTTTATTAGCTGTGCGATTGTCGGAGCTAAGCTTTTCCACTTCCTGACGAAGCTCTTTGACCTCCGCAATGTGATCGGAGCGCCGGGCGACCTGGACGAACAAGCATCCAACATGAAGCAGACTCGACACGACTTCCTAGGCCACACTACTGGATTTCTTGTTCTGAGTTTCCCTTAGTCTCTCAAAAAAAGGATGAGACAGGAGGAAGGCGAAGGGGTCGCTAGGGGAGGCGGTTGAGGGGCTCTTGGAATGGTCCGTTGAGGAACCTTCTTTTTCGCCGCCGGCTCCGCTAGAAGTTTGATTGATAGACTGAGGAAGGAGTGGTGAATGGCTGGGAGGAGCCGACAGATCTTGCTCCTCAGTCAGTTTTTCAGCATACTGGGTGGCGGGAGTTGAAGAGGCACCCGCCTCACCTTGTTGGGAAGAAGGTCGAATTCTTGGATAGGCGCGGGGGCGTTCTCGGTCTCGGGCAAAGGCTGGTCGGCGACATCGGCTTTGAGTGCGATAGTTTCGTCCACGGTGTTTGAGGCATTTGGAAGAGTCTTTTTCTTGGGCAGGCTACCGCTAGAGGTGCTCGCCGAAGAACGTTTCCTTTTGCCACCTTCGATGTTCCCAGAGGTAAAAGTGAGAAAGCTTGAAGTCATTAACCACACGATGTTGCCAAGGGCGGTCTTAGCCTTTGAAACCGGAAGTATGGAGAAGGCCCTCTAGGGGTTTCGCATAGCAAAACCCTCCAACCCTGCGGGCAACATCGGTGACAGAATAGTCGGTGGTGAGTTCTGACGTTTGGTCAATGGCCTCTCGGGTGGGGGTGTCCTGGACTGAGGGGGAAGGGTAGCGAAGGTTTTTAGCCGGAAGGCTTTGACCTTTCTCTCAGGAAGGGGGGCCCCTCTGGAAGGAGGTAGGTTGGTCCATGCCCTCGACACAGTTCGAGGCTGAAAGGGGGAGGCCAAGGGGGTATTTTAAGAAGGGTTTCTGCAGCGACGTTCCGAAGACATTATGAATGAAAATAAAAGTAAGAGAATAAAACGCAAAGGCAAGGTTCAGGAAAAGGAACTCACCAGGAAAGGAGCAAGAAAGGGGTGGTGAGGAAGCTGGAAGAAGATACGAAGGACCGGTGGGAAATCCAAAGGAGCAAGGGCAAGGAGATGCGAAAGTTGCAGAGTAACACGAAAGTTGTTAACGGCGAAAATGAAGGGGATTTATAGGCTAGAGAGCAGGCTGAGGGGGACGCGTGTAGGATGCGCATGCTTGACGAAAGGGAATGCCCCACGGAAGTAGTGAGAAATCATGTCCCTTGATGACGAAAAGAAATGATTGCTTTGGGGAAAGGCGCAGATTTTTGGAAAGAGTAAACGATGCATTAAATGGGAAGCTACAACGGTTGGTTGGCTAAAATCTAGAGGGACAGGCTTTATCATGACTTGAAGGGATGTTTCGAGAGCAGCAGTTGAGATTCTGAAGATTCGCTGACCTTTGCAGTTCAACTAACACATCACGCGTGACCCACATGTGCCACGGGCGCTTGCCAATGCTACAAGGTGAGCGATCTTGTCTTCGTCGCCACAGGTGCACCTGTGGACTTGTTAAAATTTGTAAAGGAAAATTTATATTCAGTTCACGCCATGTTGGCGACCTACTATATTCCTCAGTAGACTTAACCTAGGCTAGCTTCTATTAATATTTGTAACTTCATTCTTAAAGACACACTTAGCTCTCATGCTTCGAGTTCGGTGTCTTGTGGACTTGTGGACTGGGCGAGCATCTAGAGAGCCTCGCCCAGGGTTGCCCGCCTCATGGCGGTCACACAGGTTTAGAGTTGGGCCTTTCCCATGAGGCCAAACTGGCCCAATAGGGGTAGTGAGACTCGCAAGGCCCAGCCCCTATCCTATAAATAGGGAGCGGTTACCACATGTAAATGACTCTCTTGGCTCATTTGCTCAATAACAAACTCTCAATTCAGTTATTTTCTCTCTCTAAGCGGTTACACACTTCCCTCTCTAGATTCTCTCTCTTGTGCAATCCCTTCACTCTAGATACGGTACCCTATCTCTATGTTCTTGGCTGGAATACCAAGAGTCCTATTAGGAATAGATTAGGATTTTGGGAACCCTTTATAAAAAAGAACCCTTGTATCTTGAGAAGAGACTTTTTGGGCATTTTACACATTAGCGGCGTGGTTACATTACCCTACCTCCGCATGGGTTTTGGATCTAGCATCATCACTCTTGTTTTTATACCATAACACCAACACTAGCTATGCAAGCTCATTTATCACGTGATCAAACACTCAATCAATTTCTTTACACACTAAAGCTCCATATAAGACATATTCTGACTTAGAATACCTCATTCATATCATTTTCGTGTTTCCGATGCTCTAGGTTAGAGAGCGAAATGGGCACTCCAACTTTCTCTAAAACCAAGGACCTCATAACGACCATTACAAAATTTAATTTCTTCTTGAACAAACCTTGCTAAAAAAACCCCCAAACATGTTCTCTTGTGCATTCATTTGAGTTCTTGGTTTAGTTTTTGAGATTTTGGGAAGTAAAATGCAAGAAAAACTCGTACATTTGTAGTAATCTATCATAAATTTACGGTTTCTATATGATTATCCAATTCAAGTTTAATTATGACAAATTAATTTACGTGGAACAACATGCTTGGCCAACCATATGGAAGCTAGAAAAAAGGAAATGGATAATTATTATGCTCGAATATTTCTATTAGATTGTGAAACATGATCCATACAATCTTGAATAGATTGTGGGAGAAGTCTTAAACAATACTGTAGAAGGAGTCCTGTAGAATATTTGGAGAAGTCCATGATAATACTTGTTGGAGAACTCCTTGAGAATACTTGTATCGGAGAAGTCCTTGAAACTTGCTAGTGAAAATCTTGGTGGTGGCCAAGTACTGGACGTAGCTCAATCGTTTAGGGTGAACCAGTATAAATCTCTGTGCGTTAATCGTCTGCTTTACTTTGCTTATATTTCCGCTGCACTAAACGGTTTACGAAAAGTTTCACTAAACGTTTTCAAGAACTAATATTCTTTTCAAAAACCTAACCCCTCTTTATCTTAATCACAACATGGGCTTTTATTTTCTGGAGGTGAGGGAGAAAGTATTGGCAATCGTGTTTTCCTAGAACCGTCGACTTGGAGCTCCTGTGACTGAGTAGGTGGTGGTAGCTCAGAGCTTCGGTGACCGAAGTCGCAGTGCATCTTTCTGATAGTATGTGACGCTGATAGTGTTTGTGGGGGGAGAGGAAGGGGAAAATTCTAAAATACCTCTGATGCACCAGTGGACCAATATATTAATGGTCCATCCTAGTGGGCACCTTAATAATTATAATTTAAACATGAAGAGAATAAAAAAAGTTTTTGAAAGATAAAGATTATTTTATTAAGTGCACCCACAAACATACAATATGAAGATCACATGACATAATGCAATACACTTGGTCAATTGAGTATAGCCATCTATTTTTCAATATCTTTATGTTTTTTCTCGATCAACTCATTGATTTCTTTCACTTCTTCAACATTTAGGTTGTCTGGCAAGTTTTTTTCTTTCATATATTTGAACATATTTATGGTCAGCTCCTTCTCACGATTCTCCTGACGCAACATTTTCAATTGGTCACGAGCTTTGGTAATCCTTTGCATGATAAAGCTCTCTTGGTTTACATTCTTTGTTTGATCTATTACATATGCATTTTGGTACTTCTTAATCACCTGCCTAACTCCCTCTGGATTCGGCCAAACCTCTACCTCAGATTTAAAAGGATTGAAAACTATAACACATGCTTCCCGCAAAGAATGGTGAGTTCGCTCACCTTCTTCAGGATACCTTTCTTCCTTTTCTTAAAGGTTGCTTTCCTTGCTGTGACATTAGAGATATAGGAAAGTTCCACATTCTTCATGGCTACAAATGAAAATAAAATAATCTATATTAATATGTCACAAGATAAAAAAGAATTAGAAATATTCCACAAGGAAAGATTTAAAATCTAGCCACGATTAAGAAGAAACATAAGATGTAATTAAGAAATGTAGCTGCAACCACAATTAAAAATACTAGTTCCAACTTCACATCGAAGCAAAATAAAATGACAAAAATTCTACCATTCAATTGCAGCTCGACAACATCAAATAATAATATGAGGAGTCCATCAAAAGGTCAAGGATGAGCTTCACATCTTCATTTTTACCAAAAATTTAAACGGAAATAAGAAAAAGAGAATTTTTTTTTTGTTTTAGTCTGGTACTAGCTAGCAAAGATTATAGAGCTTAATCTTTGCTTTGACCATTGAGTTGACTCTGAAATATTGATTTCATACTATCAAATCAAAAGAGTATACAAAACAACTTTAGTTATAAAAATGGACATAAGAAAATAATAGTCATATACCGAGTAGAAGAAATCTTGAAAAGGTACAATGTGTGAGTGGTCGAATATCATTGGTGTTCCAAGCAAATGTAGATGGTTGCGGCAGAAAATGTAGATATTTATAGGGAGGTGAGACCTCAACACATTTGACCTAATGGGCTAATTATGGGGTCCATCATTAGTAAAATAATATTTATTAATTTTTTATTTTATCAATTTTTATAATAATTTAAGTTAGTAAAAGGGTCACATGAAAATTATTAATGATGTGATTAATTACTACCATTTTAGTCAAAACCTTTAAATGAATTTAATTATATATATAATTTTATACATATATTATATATTAATATCAATAAATATATATATATATATTCATTTATTATCTATTAATATCAATAAATATACATATATATTAAAAGATTTGAACTATTACATTAATTACATTTAGCAGCGAAAAAATTTTCTTCGTATTAAATGCATTAAATAGAAAAAACTAAAAAAACTATATCTACTTTATTATTCATTAGATTAATTAATAATTGATAAGATTTTCAATTTCTCATATTTAACATAAATTATTAATATTGTTAAATTTTAATTATTAATCACAAAGGTGAATTAAAATTGTTAAGTTAGAAATTTAATAATATTAAATTAACATTAACATTAATATCAATATATATATATATATATTTAAAATTTTACATTAAATACATTTAGCAGCGAAAATGGACTGGGCGAGACCTTAGGGTCCCTCGCTCAGGCGCGCCAGCCCGGGGCGACGCGCGAGCAGGGAGTTGGCCTTTTCCTGGGAGGCCCAACTGGCCCATTAGGAGAAGTTAAGGGCGCCACGCCCAAACCCCGAATGTATAAATAGGGAGCGGTTACCAATTGTAAGGGACTCTTAGCTCATTCGAGAAATAACAACTTGAAATTCAATTACATTCTCTCTCTAAGCGGTTACGCTCTCACTCTCTCTAGATTCTCACTTCACGATCCTCTCACCATGGGTACCGACGTACCGTACCTCATCTCTATGTTCTTGGATAGAACATTTGGCGCCGTCTGTGGGGATCGGTAGACTTCGATTCCCGGACTACGTGGATTGTGATTTGGTTGAGAGAATTTCGATTTTCCGTGCAAATTATCTTCGGTTTTCTGGAGTTTTGGTGTAATTCTTGGTTCGTTGGTGAAGCCTAATGGAAGCCCGTCGTCGACAAAGGAAGGAAAGGCTGAGACACGCGTGCGGTTCGTCATTGCGTCGTGCATACGAAATGCGGCACGCTGAATCGGGAGGAGAATTGTTGACAGTCGAGACACCGGGCGCTCAAAGAGATTGGAAATGGTTAATCTGCGACGTTAATAACCGCCTGGAGCAGCCGAATGGGGAAGAATGGTGCCCTTACCACCGAGCAACAGGCCACGATACAGAGGAATGTCGCAATTTGTTGCGCGCTGTGGAGCGATTAATAGTGGTAGGGGAACCAACCAGACCTTAGAGGGATCGAGCCTTAACGACTAAGGAGGTGAGCACGATTGCAGGAGGATTCGGTGGAGGTGGAGTCACTAGTGCAGCATAGAAGCGATACGCAAGGGCGGTGAACGCGGTCACGAAGACTCCTTTTGGTTTTTCACACCCGGACATTAGATTTTCGCCCGCGGACTTCCTTGGAATAAAGCCACATCTGGATGATCCGATTGTGGTCCCACTGCGTGTCAACCAACTCAATGTTCAGCGAGTGCAGCTGGATCAAGGAAGTTCGGCGGACATCATTTACGGTGATGCATTTGAACGTTTTGGTTTGAAAGAGAAGACCTCACTCCCTACGCGGGAACTCTTGTGGGGTTCGCAGGCGAGCAAGTATGGGTCAGGGGCGTTCTCGACCTTGATACTACATTTGGTGAATTTGAGAATGCCAAAACATTGAAGGTGAGTTACCTAATCCTGGGGGCGGTGGGATCCTACAACATGATAATCGGCCGGAACACCTTGAATCGTCTGTGCGTCATGATCTCAACAGCACATCTGGTGGTCAAGTATCCGTTACCAAATGGGCGAATCGGAAGAGTTGTTGTGGACCAGAAGAGTGCAAGGGAATGCTATTACAACGCGGTGGAACGATACGGGAAAATGAGTGTTTCGACAGGACACCGATGCAACGAGGTCGACGTGTCAGAGGAAGACCTAGATCCGAGAGGCGAGAGGCGAGTCAACATGCCCACGCCGATCGAAGAAACTAAGGAATTGAAGTTTGGCGAGAAAATCCTCAAAATTGGAACCAGGTTGACCGAGAATCAAAAACAAAGGTTATCAAAACTGTTAGGTGAAAATATGGATCTTTTTGCTTGGAGTCACAAAGACATGCCTGGAATAGACCCAAACTTCATTTGCCACAGGCTGGCATTAAATCTCGGTGTCAAACCAATAACCCAGACGCGCCGGCGAATGAGCGATGAAAAGGAAAAAACGATTCAACAAGAGGTTAACAAATTGCTGGCGGCAGACTTTATTCAAGAAATCAAATACCCGACATGGCTGGCGAACGTGGTGATGGTGAAAAAGGAAAATGGAAAATGGTGCATGTGTGTGGACTACACGGATCTGAACAAAGTGTGTCCTAAAGATTCTTATCCGCTGCCGAGCATCGGCAAGTTGGTGGATGGGGCGTCCGGGAATGAGTTGCTAAGTCTGATGGATGCCTATTCAGGGTATCACCAAATCAAGATGCACCCATCGGACAAGGACAAGACAACCTTCATGACCGCCAGAGTGAATTATTGTTATCAAACGATGCCTTTTGGATTAAAGAATGCCGGGGCGACATACCAACGACTGATGGATAGGGTTTTTGAAGATCAAGTGGGAAGGAACATGAAGGTTTACGTCGATGACATGATCGTAAAGTCGGTTTTAGGAACCAATCATCATGAAGACTTTTCCGAAGCTTTTGGCAGACTCCGAAAGCATAATATGAGACTGAATCCGGAAAAATGTTCTTTTGGGATACAAGGTGGGAAGTTCTTAGGCTTTATGATAACATCAAGGGGAATTGAAATCAATCCGAATAAGTGCAAAGCAATTCAGGAGATGAAGAGCCCAAGCAGTGTGAAAGAGGTGCAGCGCCTGACAGGGCGAATCGCAGCCCTTTCCAGGTTTCTCCCTCATTCGGGCGACAAGTCAGCCTTGTTCTTTAAATGTCTCAAGAAAAACACAGCTTTTGAGTGAAGTCCAGAATGCGAGGAAGCCTTCAATTTAAGGCTAGAGCAGGGGCCTGGGAGTTAGTCCTAGAGCAGTCTATTAGGTTTCAGTTTAAGGCTAGTAATAATCAGGCAGAATATGAAGCTTTAATTGCTGGTTTGAAGTTGACTATCGAGGTTCAGATCGATAGTTTGCTGGTAAGGACAGATTCGCTGTTGGTAGCGAACCAAGTGACTGAAGAATTCCAGGTGAAAGAGCCGGCCTTGATGAAGTATCTAGAGCGCGTTAGGCTCCTGATGAGTCGATTGAAGGAGGTAGTGGTCGAGTTCGTGCCGAGAACACATAATCAAAGGGCGGACGCCCTGGCAAAACTTGCGAGCACTCGGAAGCCTGGAAATAATCGGAGTGTGATTCAGGAGACACTCGCCAATCCAAGCATAGAAGGGGAACTGGTGGCCTCTGTTGACTAGCAAAACACTTGGATGGACCCCATTGTGGATATCTTGGCAGGAGAGCCAAGTGGGGTAATGAAGTACACAAAAGAGCAAAGGTGAGAAGCAGGGCATTATACACTACTTGATGGAACGCTTTTCCGAAGGGGATTCACCTCGCCCCTCTTAAGGTGTCTCTCGCCCGGTAAGTACGAGAGCGTTATGGCGGAGGTTCACGGGAGGGTTTGCGCCAGTCACATAGGAGGAAGATCCCTGGCGAGCAAGGTTCTTAGGGCAGGATTTTACTGGCCCACGATAAGGAAAGATTGTGCGGAATTTGTAAAGAAATGCGAAAAGTGTCAAATGTTCGCAGACTTACCCAAGGCCCCGCCGGAGCAGCTAGCCACGAGCAGCTCGCCATGGCCTTTCGCCATGTGGGGAGTTGACCTCGTCGGACCTTTCCCAGCCGCCAGGTCACAGATGAAGTTCATCCTCGTGGCGGTGGACTACTTCACCAAGTGGGTGGAAGCCGAGCCCCTAGCAAGCATTACTGCAGGCAAGATCGTAAACTTTTACTCGAAGAAAATCGTGTGCCGGTTTGGGGTCCCGAGGGCGATTGTCTCAGATAATGGAATGCAGTTTACAAGTAATCAGGCGAGGGAATTTTGTGAAGAGATGGGTATCCAGAGAAGATTCTCTTCAGTTGAGCATCCCCAGACAAATGGGCAGGCGGAGATAAGGTGATTTTGCGGGGTTTAAAGCGTCGACTTTTTTAAGAAAATGGAGCTTGGATGGACAAACTTCTGGTGGTGATCTGGTCCTATAACACAACACAACATTCGACAACAGGGGAGACCCCTTTCAGGATGACCTATGACGCGGACGCCATGCTGCCCGTGGAGATAGACAACAACTCTTGGAGGACGACACCGCAGTTTGAAGGCGAGAACCCTTCCAACATGGCGGTAGAACTAGACTTGTTGTCTGAAACGCGGGACGAGGCTCGTATCAGAGAGACTGCAATGAAGTAGCGAGCTGCAGCGAAATATGACCCGAAGGTTCGCCCAAGGGCGATGCAGGAGAAGGACTTGGTGCTTAAGAAGCGAACCGGGAACACAGGAAACAAGCTAAACTCGATTTGGGAGGGCCCTTACAGGACTTTGAAGGTATTGGGGAAGGGGGCCTATCACCTAGAAAACTTAGATGGGAGGCGGGTGCCACGGTCTTGGAATGCGGCGAGTGTGAGGTACTATTACAGTTGAAGCTTAAGGGAAAGCCCAGCTTGGCGCAAGGGCGAGCAGCTGAGTGTGGCTCACGAAGACTGATGGACTAAAAACAAAGACACGCTCTTGTTCTCCATCTCGGGAGTTTGTTGGCAAATAATGCCTAAATAATAAATGGCAAAAACGCCTAAATAGTAAAAACAAAGACACGTTCTTGTTCTCCATCTCGGGAGTTTGTTGACTATAAGGTCTGATTGAAAATACAAAAATTGTATCCAGCAATTTCAATCACACTGAATTGCGGCAAGAGCTAGGTGGGAAAAATTCCTTGAAGGTGGCGATCCCAACACGACTTTGATGTCTGGGGATCGCTCCGGAAAAGCTGACGCAACTTGCCATCACTCATCGGTGATGTGTACGGATAAGCTTCTTATCTTCAAAACCTCCCCGAAATATGGGCGAGCGAAACTAACTAGGCTAAGTCTCGGGCAACCTATATGGCCATTGGGAATCGAGCGATTATAAGTCCTCGCCAAGCAAAGCTGGCCAGGCCACGCCTGATCTTACGGGAAATATGGTGTGAACAAAGCCTCAGTTCAAAAACTGAGCAAAAGTCCTAGTTAAACCCAGCACACCACCAATGTCGTTGAACGTAATTCAGGAACCAAAAAAACTGAAAGGGGGTGCGGGAGAGAGCGAGAAAAACGTGAGAAGAGTTAAAACAGACGTAGGAAGTAAAACTTAACTGGTTAATTTAAAGATGAAAGTACGACGATAACAATTAAAAAAGAAAAAAGAAGCGGCATTACAATTATTCAAAATAAATTAACACATTATATCTCCTTCTCTTGTTCCATAGCATCCCCGAGATCGATTTTAGCGACTTCCAGGGGGTCTTCCGGACCCTCTAATCCAGCAGGAGTAACCTTTTTAAAAATACCCAGGGAGTCGAGATTGATAGTAGGATGGAGGTGCTTGACTTGAGCTTTGGCGATCAGGAAGCCGCGAACACGCTCCTTGGCGGTCGCATGGGTGGCTTCACTCCTTATCTTCTCTTCCAGGGTGGCGGCTTGAACCTCGTAGTTAGCCACAGGTTTACACTTGGATTCCAGATCCGATTGGGACACAGCAAGCGCCTCATTTTGGCCCGCCAGTTCCTCACGCAAATCAGCAATCTCCTTGTCTTTGGCGGCAAGAATTTTTTCCTGAGAGGTAGCAGCGATCTCCTTTGCATCAAGTTCCCGCTGGAGCTCCTCGACCTAGGCCTCAAGTTTTTCTTCCTTCTCGTTCGCCTTTATCATCTCAAGCTTTGCATCCTTAAGCTTCTGCCGCATTTTCTCTGACTTACTCTCCTCCGCCGCCAACTGGTTGGACAGCTTAGAGCAGGTGTCATTGGCCCGAAGGTTGTCAGAATGCAGCTTCTCTACCTCTTGGAGGAGCCCGGCAATTCCAGTTAGAGGTCGCGCCTGCCAGGCCACTTGGGCGAATAGGCAGCCAGCGCGGAGAAGATTGGACACAGCTTCCTGGGCAACGTCTTGCGGGTTCTGGCTGGAGGCCCCCCTTAATTTTTCAAGATAAGGGTGGGATAGGAGAAAAGAGAAATGATCTGGGGGAGAGCTGCTGGAAGGACCCGCGGGCTGGGCTGCTGAGAGATTCTCCCCCTCGCCACCCAACCCTGGGAGAATTAGGGGTCGAGGGACTGAGGGTCACCTTGACAGGCGAAGGAATCGGCGGACGGGTGGAAGAGGGCGATCGCTGACCTTCCGCCACAATTACGGGGCGAGGAGCATCGGGCGTCTGGGAAGCATTAACCTCGCCAAGAGGGGCGGACGCCGAGGGGTCGCAAGCGCTGTCCGCGACAACAGAATCAGGCGTGACGAACCCTCTGCTTGTGCCGGTCAAAAGAGTGGTTTAAGAGTTTGACTCGCCCACTTTACTCCTCTTGGGTGAGCGGGCGCTCACTGGTGAACTCTGTCTTTTTCCTCTGACTTGGGCCGGAGAGGGCGCCTTGACGTTCCCTGAAGTGAAGGCCTTCAGCAGATCGGCAGTAGAAAACTTCATGATTCCTGCAGAGTAAAGGGAAAAGTCGTTAGTGACAAAAATACTAAGAGGGAAGCTCGAAGGTGACGTTTAGAGGGGAAACCTAATCGAGGGAATAGTTTGGAGCCTGGAGCGGCGCCGAGCAATTCAGCGCAACTGAGGCAGGGAAGCTGAGACAGGACCCCAAAGGCAAAATTTTCTCCGGAAGAGGGAAATGCCTTAGGGGGATCAGCCATGGACTTTGGACATTGGGTCAAGTAAAGCGGAAAGAGGGCTTTCCCTTCTTTCTGCGTGAATGTCGAGGGGTAGGAGGTGTGAATAATGACCCGGAAGTACCGACGGGCCAAGTAGGAGTTGGAATCAACTAGGAATGGAACAAATCGTTCTCGACCCGGCCGGGGCGCCAGAGCAACCCAGACATGGGACCCCAGGGATCGGGAATCAACTTCAAAGAAAAAGGAAAAAAGGGGAAGGGAAGGCGCTACATCAACACTACTGCAGAGAATTTCAAAACACATCATATAGGCCCAAGCGTGGGGGTGAAGTTGACAAGGGGAAACGTTGACATCGCGCAGCTCTTGGGTGAGAAACGGGGAGAAAGGGAGTTTAACGCCAAGATCGAGGAACAAATATTCGTATACAAAAAAGAAGTGGGAAAACTGGGGATTATTAGGCGCGCGGTGTTGCTAGCGGAAGTCTTAATCTCAGCACCCGGTGGTGCGAAGGAGGTTCTCCAACAATGGGGTGCTACAAAGACTGCCAAACCTTCGAGCAAGGTCGAAAATAGAATCGCTGGTGGAAAGATCTGATGGCTGGTCAAGGATTTCTTGGATAGGAGCATCCTGGACGAGGGGAGGAAGACTGGCGAAGGTCTCCAAGCGGTGAGCTTTGATCTCCTCTATGGAGGGGAGGGTTCCTATCAGGGGCATGATAAAATGACGAGTGAGGGGACGAAAAACTAACCGGAAGAAGGCTGTGTGAGGGGGAGCAAGAAGGGTCTGGGTCTGCAGAGTCGTCGAGGGAAGCCGGTGCGAAAGCTAGAAGCGAGGATGAGAACAGTTGACAATAAGTGGTGAATAATGGAGCAAGGGAGGATTTTAAAGCTAAAGTGGGTAGCAGTTGGGAAATCGTGTCCCATCGCGGTAAGGTGGAATGATTACACTAGGAGAACGTGACGCGGTTTTTGGGGAAATGGGAACGGCGATAAGTGAAAGTTGCAACCGCTGAAGTTCATTGGTTTAAATTCAAATTGACAGGCTTTATTATGATTTGAAGGGACATATCGGAGATAGCGGTTAAGATTTTGTAAGATTCGTTGGACCTAATGCTATCCTAATGCGTTACATGTGGCTTACACGCGTCAGTTTATCGTGGTCCGCGGTGATCATTGCTGGAACAGGGCAAGGGATCCATGTGTTGTCGCCCCACAAGCCGACTTGTGGACTCAAGGGGTCAAAGGAGTTCGCCGGAAAGTCAAAAACTAGTCTTAGATTCTAGTTACCAAGCCATATTGGCAATTATGTTAAGTTGTTAGGTTTTGGCTTTAGGTAATTTACTCATGATTGTCGCCTTGTATTTGCTTTTTCTTTGAAAGACACACTCAACTCTCATGCTTCGAGCTCGGTGTCTTGTGGACATGTGGACTGGGCGAGACCCTAGGGTCCCTCGCCTAGGCGCGCCAGACCGGGGCGACGCGCGAGCCAGGGAGTTGGGCCTTTTCCTGGGAAGCCCAACTGGCCCATTAGAAGAAGTTAAGGGCGCCAAGCCCAAACCCCGAATGTATAAATAAGGAGCGGTTACCAATTGTAAGGGACTCTTAGCTCATTCGAGAAATAACAACTTGAAATTCAGTTACATTCTCTCTCTAAGCGGTTACGCTCTCACTTTCTCTAGATTCTCACTTTACGATCCTCTCACCATGGGTATCGTACCTCATCTCTATGTTCTTGCATAGAACAGAAAAATATTTCTTTGTATTAAATAATAAAACAAATTTTCTGTTACATGGTATTCTTTTAACTCACAGGATTTGGCTCAGAATTATAGCTAGCCTTTTTATGCAACTTATTGGGACCCACAGCATATTCAGCAACAACAAACGACAAGGGCATGTTTGGCTCCCCTCCTTAGCAGCATAAACGAGTTTTTGAGGCTTGACACAACCAACACAAACACGCCAGCTTCTGCACCAAAGGAAGAAACTCTCGTAACATGTGAAACCTACATCAGAACCTCTTCACATCAAATTGTCCGGAAAATTGCTTACCCTACATCAAGCACGCTGCTGCCACGTGAAAAAAAGGACCCCAAGACGCCAAAGAAATCCTTATCGATCATACCCGTAGTGTCAAGCGCTCCGACACCCCTCAATTCTCCAAATACAAATGCATCTCAAAAAAGTTCGCAGAGGGGGCGTCCAAAAGGGAGTAAGAATAAACCCATAGCCTTGTCGAATGATGTTTTTGAGCCAATTCCAGGAGAAGATGGGGTGACAATGCGCACACAAAGAGCATGGTTGATCAGAAAGCAGCTAGGACTTGAACCACGCAGATGGGAAGCTTTGATGCTGAGAGGTTTGGAAGCTCAAACTCGTGAAAATCACCCCCACCTCAATTGATATGCCGGGGCCTTGGCTCACATGGAATGTGCGTGGGCTAGGCGGAACTACGAAGAGGGAGGCTGTAAAAAAAGCACTTCAGCAATTGAAACCAGAATTGATTCTATTACAAGAAACAAAATTGAATGAGCAGAGACAGCGAACAATTGAAAAGTGGTCGCAAAGTTTGCAGATGAATCATGTCAAGGTTCAATCATTAGGAGCAGCAGGTGGCCTCATGTGTCTGTGGAAGGAGAGCAACATTCAAGTTCAGTTAGTGGTGACAGACACTAATTTAATTTTTTGTCTGTAAAAATTCCTAATTATGAACATACAGTTCTGGTGGGAAATGTTTATGGTCCACATACTTTGCTAGAACGTAGAGTATGTTTATGCACTATGGAGTCGATTGGACAGATGGCTCGTCTCTGACGAGGAAATCGAATATAAGCTGAAGAACAAATGGGTGCATTTGGTAGCTTCTGCAGATTCTTGGCTGCTGAACTTGTTGTTTGAATTTATTTAAATGCTGTTGCTGTTGAAGTAAATAATGATGTTGCTTTTTTTGCTGTTGTTGTTGGCTGCTGTCACTGTTGTTGCTGTTTCTGTTTTGCTGTTGCTGTTTAAATTTGCTGGTGATGTTTGCTGTTGCGGTTGGCTGGTGATATTGCTGTTGCTGTTGTTGCTATTGCTGAAATCCGAAAATTATACACATGTCGGTGCTGTTGCTGAAATCCGAAAATTATAAGCATGCTGGTGCTGTTTTGGTGTTGTTGCTGCTGTATTATGGTGTTGTTCCTGTTTGATGTTTGGTGCAATAAGAAAATACATAATCTGGCTCTTCAGGAATCTGTATCTTCCTGTGCATCTCTCAGCAACGCTATATTAGCTTTTTCGTGATTGTAGGGGCTGACTTCTATTGTATCCTGATGCAAAATGGCTATCCCAAGATTGTGGCACTATTTTTCCTTGCTAGGTTTTTATCCCAATGGGTTTTTCCTAGCAAGGTTTTAATGAGGCTCTTTCTTGAGATTACGCTTGAGCCATTTTGCGGGTGGGTGGTAGATTTTTGTTTCTCAGCCTCATGTAATTTGTACTTGTGCCTGTTTTGCTTCTTTAGCTCAGGCTTTATAATTATTAATATATCTTTCATTTAAAAAAAATAATAAACTACACCCACTTTATTATTCATTAGATTAATTAATAATTCATAAAATTATCAATTTCGCATATTTAAAATAAAATAATAATACTATTTAAATTTTAATTATTAATCACAAAGGAGAATTAACATTTAAATGTTAGAAATTTCATAATATTAAATAAAAATGAACATTAATATTATTTTATTTTTTTGAAAATGACAGTAATATTATTATTAATAAATCAAGCCTAAGTAAGGAGTTCTCATCACAAAGTATACAAAGGATTGTGCCCACGAATAACTAAACAGCTCCCAAATGACTTCCCCACATTAATATTATTTTTATTTTTATTTTAATTATTAATCACAAGTTGAGAAAACTTTAAAAAATAAAAAAAAAAATTTATTACTATTTTTTTTAGTAGAACAAAATATTAAGCATTAAATTTAAATATCTAGTTAATAAGTTAAGTATATGTTATATAATATATTCATACATAAATAAATAAAAATTGACTTGAATTAGTGACAAGATTCAATAGTTTTTATTTTGCAATTTTCATTATTATTTATATATTAATTTTAAATCTTTTTATGAATAAAAGTTAAAATTAAAATATAAGAAGTAGTTAAAATATTAATTATCGACTTAAAGTTGAGAAAAAAATTAAGAAGATAAAAATTATAGTCTTTTATGTAAAATAAACATGTTAAATATTGACATTAGTCAATGGTTAAATATCTTATTAATTACATATTGCATAAATTATTTTGCAAATCTTAAATGATTATGTATGTTTTTTTGAAAATGAAAAATAATATTATTAATAATAAAGAAACCAAGAGTAAAGGTTCTCAAGGTTGTGACAAAGTACAATATACTGCATCTCGCAAGCATCTAAACATGTCAGCTAAAACAGCCCCCAAATGACTTCCCCGCAAAACGACTCTAAACGAAATCTTAAGAATGGACCTCATTAAAACCTTGTTAAGAAAAACCCAGTGGGAAAAACCCTAGCAAGGAAAAAGAGTACTACATCCTTAAGATAGCTAATGGTGCATCCCTTACAAAATATCAAACACATAAAATCGCCCCTTCCATGAAAACAGTAGAAATTACATGTACCAACGTCAATAGTGTTAATTTCAAAAGCATCATAACGTTTTTAAAATCTTGTTTTGATCATAAATATTTTTATAGAAGCACTTCTATTGTCAACTAAGCGTCTTAAATCATTTGAATTTCAGGAGAAATTCAATTTGCACGAAATGCTTCAACGTTCTATCATCACAAAAAGAAAAAGCTCCAGAACTCACAAGACTGTTTGGCAAGCAAATTAACCCAAGTCAAGACACATTTGTTCTGACTGTCCAATGCCAACTCATCAGTCAGAAAAATTGAAGACAAATTTAGGCGCCAAAGTCAAAGTCAGATTGCGACCAATTGACTTACATTCAAAGAGATCACGTGAAGACTATGTTGCTGGCGCGCTAACCGGCAAGGGAAAAGGACAAGTTGTTAACATCAAATTTCCCAATTGTCTCATGTTTGAAAAGTAGCCCAAGTCTATTGCCACCTACTAGCTGAAAAACATCACCTTTTCGGTTAAAGGATAGACTTGATTCTGAGCATGCATTCAATGAAGCTATTAACCGAAGCCATTTGAATCAACGGATGGATCTCATCTTACAACGGCTAGAAAAACGGTTAGATCATGACTCACTACGGATAAACACTAGCAAGCGAGTATTTCAGGAACTCATGAAGAATGAAGACTAAGATAGTTAACGCTGCAAGCACATGAACTCAAAGCATTCATTTCAACATTCTTCAAAGCATTCAAAGCTCAAAGCAGAAAATATCCTAAGTGTCAAATCCCAGCCACTAGTTCTGCAAAGTAAAAGAGAGAACCTCGTACCTTAAAAGAGTCATCTATTTATTCCTTTCTTTCTTAGATCCAGAACTTTTGAGTGATCCACAGTCAAATCTGAACCCAAACACTTAAAGTTACAGTGCTTTAAATTCTTTACCTAAACTCTTGTACGAAGAGAAACCTTGTAGAGTGAAACAATCTTGAATAGATTGTGGGAGAAGTCTTGAACAATTTTGTAGGAGGAATCTTGTAGAATACTTGGAGAAGTCCGTGATAATACTTGTTGGAGAAGTCCTTGAGAATACTTGTATCGGAGAAGTCCTTGAAACTTGCTAGTGAAAATCTTGGTGGCGGCCAAGTACTGAACGTAGCCCAATCGTTTAGGGTGACGCGATATAAATCACAGTGTGTTGATCGTCTGCATTATTTTGCTTATACTTTCGCTGCACTAAACGGTTTTCGAAAAGTTTCACTAAACGTTTTCAAGAACTAATATTCTTTTCAAAAACCTAACCCCTCTTTATCTTAATCACAATATGGGCTTTTATTTTCTAGAGGTGAGGGAGAAAGTATTGGCAATGGTGTTTTCCTAGAACCGTCGACTTGGAGCTCCTGTGATCGAGTAGGTGGTAGTAGCTCAGAGGTTCAGTGACCGAAGTCGCCGTGCATCTTTTTGATAGTATGTGATGTTGATGGTGTTTGTGGGCGCAGAAGACAGATGAGATGAGAAGGAGGGGGAGAGGAAGGGGAAAATTCTAAAATACCTCTGATGCACCAATGGACCAATATATTAATGGTCCACCCTAGTGGACACCTTTATAATTTTAATTTAAAAATGAAGAGAATAAAAAGAGTTTTTGAAAGATAAAGATTATTTTATTAAGTGCACTCACAAACATACAATATGAAGATCACATGACATAATGCAATACGCTTGGTCAATCGAGTATGGTCATCTATTTTTCAATATCTTTACTGTTTTTCTCGATTAACTCATTTATTTCTTTCGCTTCTTCAACATTCAGTTTGTCTGGTAAGTTTTTTTCTTTCATATATTTGAACATATCTATGGTCAGCTCCTTCTCACGATTCTCCTGACGCAACTTTTTCAATTGCTCACGAGCTTTGCTAATCCTTTGCATGATAAAGCTCTCTTGGTTTACATTCTTTGTTTGATTTATTACAGATGCATCTTGATACTTCTTAATCACCTGCCTAACTCCCTCTGGATTCGGCCAAACCTCTACCTCAGATTTAAAAGGATTGAAAACTATAACACAGGCATGAATCCCGCAAAGAATGGTGAGTTCTTTCACCTTCTTCAGGATACCTTTCTTCCTTTTCTTAAAGGTTGCTTTCCTTGCTGTGACATTAGAGATATAAGAAAGTTTCACTTTCTTCATGGCTACAAATGAAAATAAAATAATCTATATTAATATGTCACAAGATAAAAAAAAAATTAGATATATTCCACAAGGAAAGATTTGAAATCTAGCCACGATTAAGAAGAAAAATAAGATGTAATTAAGAAATGTAGCTGCAACCACAATTAAAAATACTAGTTCCAACTTCTCATCGAAGCAAAATAAAATGACAAAAATTCTACCATTCAATTGCAACTCGACAACATCAAACAATAATATGAGGAGTCCATCAAAAGGTAAAGGATGAGCTTCACCTCTTCATTTTTACAAAATATTCAAACAGAAATAAGAAAAAGAGAATTTTTTTGTTTTAGTCTGGTACTTGCTAGCAAAGATTATAGAGCTCAATCTTTGCTTCGACCATTGAGCTTGCTGTGAAATATTGATTTCAAACTATTAAATCAAAAGAGTAAACAAAACAACTTTAGTTTTAAAAATGGACATAAGAAAATAATAGTCATATACCGAGTAGAAGAAATCTTGGAAAGGTACAATGTGTGAGTGGTCGAATATCATTGGTGTTCCATGGAATGTAGATGGTTGTGGAAGGAAATGTAGGTATTTATAGGGAGGTGAGACCTCTACACATTTGACCTAATGGGCTAATTATGGGGTCCATCATCAGTAAAATAATTATTATTAATTTTTTATTTTTAAATTTTTATAATACTTTATGTTGGTAAAAGGGTCACATGAAAATTATTAATGATGGCATTAATTAGTACCATTTTAGTCAAAAAATTTAAATGAAATTAATTATATATATAAATATATACATATATTATATATTAATATCAATAAATATATATATATATATATATATTCATTTATTATCTATTAGTCTCAATATATATACATATATATTAAAAGATTTGAACTATTACATTAATTACATTTAGTAGCGAAAAAAATTTCTTGGTATTTAATGCATTAAATAGAAAAAACTAAAAAAACTATATCTGCTTTATTATTCATTAGATTAATTAATAATTGATAATATTTTCAATTTCTCATATTCCTCAAAGTTTCTTGCCCAGTTTTCCGCAAGCAAGCTCAAGCAAGTCACGATTGACGACCTGTACAACGTTCGCCAGCTAGACGGAGAAACTCTGAAGGAATATGTGGTGAGGTATAGTGCAGCGTCTGTCAAGATCGAGGAATTGGAACTGCACGTTTGTGCGAGAGCCTTCAAGAATGGACTATTGCCTGGAATGTTGAACAGAAAGCTAAGCAGGAAGCCAGCTCATTCAATGGCGGAGATTCGCGCGCGGGCGAACACCTACATTTTGGACGAGGAGGATGATGCGTTCAAAAGAAAGCACGCGAAGAAGGAAAAAGATGGAGGACAAGTGGAACAATTCAAAAAGGACGGGCAAGGCCGGACGAAAGGTGAAAGTAGCAGGCGAAGGGAGAAGAAAGGTAAGTCGTCGGAGAAATACGCTAAGGAGCAGCTTTATCCAAAGAAGCATAGTTTTGAGCGACGTCGCGCTTGGCTGCATTAAGGATCACATCGGCGGGAGGAAGCAAACCAGGACCTAAGCGCACATATTACAGATTTGCTTTGTGAGGTGAAAGCAACGCATGCGATTGCGGAAGTCGAGCAAGAGGTGCGCCCGCCACGAGCGGCGGTAGACATGACTGAATGGTGCGAGTACCACCGCTCGGCGGGCCATGACACTGATTACTGCTTCACTATGAAGAAGGAAATTGAAAGGCTGATCAAGGCGGGACGCTCACAGCAGTACGATCGAGGCGATCGTCAGCAAGGTGATCGCCAGCAGGGAGACCGCCAACAAGAGGAGCGCCGATAGGACAACCGTCGCTCGACCACAGCGAGAGACCGGAAGGAGACATTAGCGACTGGAAAGAAGGGAGCTGAGGAAACCTTCAACAAAGATCTGGAGCCACCGATTGGTACTATCAATACAATTGCCGGAGGTTTCGGTGGCGGGGGTGAATCTTAGGCGACGAGGCGAAGCCATGTCAAGGCGGTAAGTTCGGTACAAGAGATTTCGTTTGGTTTTCAGCATCCAGATATAGTAGTTTCGTCGGCTGATTTTGAAAGGATCAAGACCCACAAGGATGATCCTATAGTGTTCATGGTAAGGATCAATAGTTTCAACGTAAGACGAGTGCTCCTATATCAGGGCAGTTCGGCGGATATAATCTACGGCAACGCGTTCGACCAGCAGGGGCTGACAGATCGAGACCTGACGCCGTACACAGGAACTTTGGTGGGATTTTTTGGAGAACAAGTTTAAGTGCGTGGCTACCTGGATCTGGACACGATTTTTGGTGTTGATGACAACGCAAGGGTTCTGCGAGTAAGGTATTTGGTTTTGCAGGTGGTAGCGTCGTACAACGTCATCATTGGTCGGAACACATTGAATCGCCTGTGCGCAGTAATTTCAACGGCTCACCTGGTGGTGAGGTATATGCTAGACAGCGGTAAGGTAGGAAAGTTAGCAGTTGATCAGCGGCGGGCGAGAGAACACGTCCAGAAAGCATAAAAGCGGGAAGAACGCTAAACAAATGAAGTCCAGGTGAAAGAGCCGGCCTTGATGAAGTATCTAGAGCGCGTTAGGCTCCTGATGAGTCGATTGAAGGAGGTAGTGGTCGAGTTCGTGCCGAGAACACATAATCAAAGGGCGGACACCCTGGCAAAACTGGCGAGCACTCGGAAGCCTGGAAATAATCGGAGTGTGATTCAGGAGACACTCGCCAATCCAAGCATAGAAGGAGAACTGGTGGCCTCTGTTGACTACCAAAACACTTGGATGGACCCCATGGTGGATATCTTGGCAGGAGAGCCAAGTGGGGTAATGAAGTACACAAAAGAGCAAAGGTGAGAAGCAGGGCATTATACACTACTTGATGGAACGCTTTTCCGAAGGGGATTCAGCTCGCCCCTCTTAAGGTGTCTCCCACCCGGTAAGTACGAGAGCGTTATGGCGGAGGTTCACGGGGAGGTTTGCGCCAGTCACATAGGAGGAAGATCCCTGGCGAGCAAGGTTCTTAGGGCAGGATTTTACTGACCCACGATAAGGAAAGATTGTGCGGAATTTGTAAAGAAATGCGAAAAGTGTCAAATGTTCGCAGACTTACCCAAGGCCCCGCCGGAGCAGCTAGCCACGATCAGCTCGCCATGGCCTTTCGCCATGTGGGGAGTTGACCTCGTCAGACCTTTCCCAACCACCAGGTCACAGATGAAGTTCATCCTCGTGGCGGTGGACTATTTCACCAAGAGGGTGGAAGCCGAGCCCCTAGCAAGCATTACTGCAGGCAAGATCGTAAACTTTTACTCGAAGAAAATCGTGTGCCGATTTGGGGTCCCGAGGGCGATTGTCTCAGATAATGGAACGCAGTTTGCAAGTAATCAGGCGAGGGAATTTTGTGAAGAGATGGGTATCCAGAGAAGATTATCTTCAGTTGAGCATCCCCAGACAAATGGGCAGGCGGAGATAAGGTGATTTTGCAGGGTTTAAAGCGTCGACTTTTTGAAGAAAAGGGAGCTTGGTTGGACAAACTTCTGGTGGTGATCTGGTCCTATAACACAACACAACATTCGACAACAGGGGAGACCCCTTTCAGGATGACCTATGACGCGGACGCCATGCTGCCCGTGGAGATAGACAACAACTCTTGGAGGACGACACCGCAGTTTGAAGGCGAGAACCCTTCCAACATGGCGGTAGAACTAGACTTGTTGTCTGAAACGCGGGACGAGGCTCGTATCAGAGAGACTGCAATGAAGTAGCGAGCTGCAGCGAAATATGACACGAAGGTTCGCCCAAGGGCGATGCAGGAGAAGGACTTGGTGCTTAAGAAGCGAACCGGGAACACGGGAAACAAGCTAAACTCGATTTGGGAGGGCCCTTACAGGACTTTGAAGGTATTGGGGAAGGGGGCCTATCACCTAGAAAACTTAGATGGGAGGCGGGTGCCACGGTCTTGGAATGCGGCGAGTCTGAGGTACTATTACAATTGAAGCTTAAGGGAAAGCCCAGCTTGGCGCAAGGGCGAGCAGCTGAGTGTGGCTCACGAAGACTGATGGACTAAAAACAAAGACACGCTCTTGTTCTCCATCTCGGGAGTTTGTTGGCAAATAACGCCTAAATAATAAATGGCAAAAACGCCTAAATAGTAAAAACAAAGACACGTTCTTGTTCTCCATCTCGGGAGTTTGTTGACTATAAGGTCTGATTGAAAATACAAAAATTGTATCCAGCCATTTCAATCACACTGAATTGCGGCAAGAGCTAGGTGGGAAAAATTCCCTGAAGGTGGCGATCCCAACACGACCTTGATGTCTGGGGATCGCTCCGGAAAAGCCGACGCAACTTGCCATCACTCATCGGTGATGTGTGCGGTTAAGCTTCTTATCCACAAAACCTCCCCGAAATATGGGCGAGCGAACCTAACTAGGCTAAGTCTCGGGCAACCTATATGGCCATTGGGACCCGAGCGACTATAAGTCCTCGCCAAGCAAAGCTGGCCAGGCCACGCCTGATCTTACGAGAAATATGGTGTGAACAAAGCCTCAGTTCAAAAACTGAGCAAAAGTCCTAGTTAAACCCAGCACACCACCAATGTCGGTTAACGTAATTCAAGAACAAAAAAAACTGAAAGGGGGTGCGGGAGAGAGCGAGAAAAACGTGAGAAGAGTAAAAACAGACGTACGAAGTAAAACTTAACTGGTTAATTTAAAGATGAAAGTACGACGATAACAATTAAACAAAGAAAAAAGAAGCGGCATTACAATTATTCAGAATAAATTAACACATTATATCTCCTTCTCTTGTTCCATAGCATCCCCGAGATCGATTTCAGCGACTTCCAGGGGGTCTTTCGGTCCCTCTAATCCAGCAGGAGTAACCTTTTTAAAAACACCCAGGGAGTCGAGATTGATAGTAGGATGGAGGTGCTTGACTTGAGCTTTGGCGATCAGGAAGCCGCGAACACGCTCCTTGGCAGTTGCATGGGTGGCTTCACTCCTTATCTTCTCTTCCAGGGTGGCGGTTTGGGCCTCGTAGTCAGCCACAGGTTTACACTTGGATTCCAGATCCGATTGGGACACAACAAGCGCCTCATTTTGGCCCGCCAGTTCCTCACACAAATCAGCAATCTCCTTGTCTTTGGCGGAAAGAATTTTTTCCTGAGAGGTAGCAGCGATCTCCTTTGCATCAAGTTCCCGCTGGAGCTCCTCGACCTAGGCCTCAAGTTTTTCTTCCTTCTCGTTCGCCTTTATCATCTCAAGCTTTGCATCCTTAAGCTTTTGCCGCATTTTCTCTGTCTTACTCTCCTCCGCCGCCAACTGGTTGGACAGCTTAGAGCAGGTGTCATTGGCCCGAAGGTTGTCAGAATGCAGCTTCTCTACCTCTTGGCGGAGCCCGGCAATTCTAGTAAGAGGTCGCGCCTGCCAGGCCACTTGGGCGAATAGGCAGCCGGCGCGGAGAAGATTGGACACAGCTTCTTGGGCAACGTCTTGCGGGTTCTGGCTGGAGGGCCCCCTTAATTTTTCAAGATAAGGGTGGGATAGGAGAAAAGAGAAAGGATCTAGGGGAGAGCTGCTGGAAGGACCCGCGGGCTGGGCTGCTGAGAGATTCTCCCCCTCGCCACCCAACCCTGGGAGAATTAGGGGCCGAGGGACTGAGGGTCACCTTGACAGGCGAAGGAATCGGCGGACGGGTGGAAGAAGGCGATCGTTGACCTTCCGCCACAATTACGGGGCGAGGAGCATCAGGCGTCTGGGAAGCATTAACCTCGTCAAGAGGGGTGGACGCCGAGGGGTCGCAAGCGCTGTCCGCGACAACAGAATCAGGCGTGACGAACCCTCCGTTTGTGCCGGTCAAAAGAGTGGTTTGAGAGCTTGACTCGCCCACTTTTCTCCTCTTGGGTGAGCGGGTGCTCACTGGTGAACTCTGTGTTTTTCCTCCGACTTGGGCCGGAGAGGGCGCCTTGACGTTCCCTGAAGTGAAGGCCTTCAGCAGATCGGCAGTAGAAAACTTCATGATTCTTGCAGAGTAAATGGAAAAGTCGTTTGTGACAAAAATACTAAGAGGGAAGCTCGAAGGTGACGTTTAGAGGGGAAACCTAATCGAGGGAATAGTTTGGAGCCTGGGGCGGCGCCGAGCAATTCAGCGCAACTGAGGCAGGGAAGCTGAGACAGGACCCCAAAGGCAAAATTTTCTCGGAAGAGGGAAATGCCTTAGGGGGATCAGCCATGGACTTTGGACATTGGGTCCAGTAAAGCGGAAAGAGGGTTTTCCCTTCTTTCTGCGTGAATGCCGAGGGGTAGGAGGTGTGAACAATGACCCGGAAGTAACGACGGGCCAAGTAGGAGTTGGAATCAACTTGGAATGGAACAAATCGTTCTCGACCCGGCCGGGGCGCCAGAGCAACCCAGACATGGGACCCCAGGGATCGGGAATCAACTTCAAAGAAAAAGGAAAAAAGGGGAAGGGAAGGCGCTACATCAACACTACTGCAGAGGATTTCAAAACACATCATATAGGCCCAAGCGTGGGGGTGAAGTTGACAAGGGGAAACGTTGACATCGCGCAGCACTTGGGTGAGAAACGGGGAGAAAGGGAGTTTAACGCCAAGATCGAGGAACAAATATTCGTATACAAAAAAGAAGTGGGAAAACTGGGGATTATTAGGCGCGCGGTGTTGCTAGGGGCGGTCTTAATCTCAGCACCCGGTGGTGCGAAGGAGGTTCTCCAACAATGGGGTGCTACAAAGACCGCCAAACCTGCGAGCAAGGTCGGAAATAGAATCGCCGGTGGAAAGCTCTGATGGCTGGTCAAGGATTTCTTGGATAGGAGCATCCTGGACGAGGGGAGGAAGACTGGCGAAGGTTTCCAAGCGGTGAGCTTTGATCTCCTCTATGGAGGGGAGGGTTCCTATTAGGGGCATGATAAAATGACGAGAGAGGGGACGAAAAACTAACCGGAAGAAGGCTGTGTGAGGGGGAGCAAGAAGGGCCGGGGTCTGTAGAGTCGTCGAGGGAAGCCGGTGCGAAAGCTAGAAGCGAGGATGAGAACAGTTGACAATAAGTGGTGAATAATGGAGCAAGGGAGGATTTTAAAGCTAAAGTGGGTAGCAGTTGGGAAATCGTGTCCCATCGCGGTAAGGTGGAATGATTACACTAGGAGAACGTGACGCAGTTTTTGGGGGAATGGGAACGGCGATAAGTGAAAGTTGCAACCGCTGAAGTTCATTGGTTTAAATTCAAATTGACAGGCTTTATTATGATTTGAAGGGACATATCAGAGATAGCGGTTAAGATTTTGTAAGATTCGTTAGACCTAATGCTATCCTAATGCGTTACATGTTGCTTACACGCATTAATTTATCGTGGTCCGCGGTGATCATTGCTGGAACAGGGAAAGGGATCCAAGTGCTGTCGCCCCAGAAGCCGACTTGTGGACTCAAGGGGTCAAAGGAGTTCGCCGAAAAGTCAAAAACTAGTCTTAGATTCTAGTTACCAAGCCATATTGGAAAAAATTATGTTAAGTTGTTAGGTTTTGGCTTTAGGTAATTTACTCATGATTGTCGCCTTGTATTTGCTTTTTCTTTGAAAGACACACTTAGCTCTCATGCTTCGAGCTCGGTGTCTTGTGGACATGTGGACTGGGCGAGACCCTAGGGTCCCTCGCCCAGGCGCGCCAGACCGGGGCGACGCGCGAGCCCGGGAGTTGGGCCTTTTCCTGGGAGGCCCAACTGGCCCATTAGGAGAAGTTAAGGGCGCCAAGCCCAAACCCCGAATGTATAAATAAGGAGCGGTTACCAATTGTAAGGGACTCTTAGCTCATTCGAGAAATAACAACTTGAAATTCAGTTACATTCTCTCTCTAAGCGGTTACGCTCTCACTCTCTCTAGATTCTCACTTTACGATCCTCTCACCATGGGTACAGTACCTCATCTCTATGTTCTTGGATAGAACAGAAAAATATTTCTTTGTATTAAATAATAAAAAAAAATTTCTGTTACATGGTATTCTTTTAACTCACAGGATTTGGCTCAGAATTATAGCTAGCCTTTTTATGCAACTTATTGGGACCCACAGCATATTCAGCAACAACAAACGACAAGGGCATGTTTGGCTCCCCTCCTTAGCAGCATAAACGAGTTTTTGAGGCTTGACACAACCAACACAAACACGCCAGCTTCTGCACCAAAGGAAGAAACTCTCGTAACATGTGAAACCTACATCAGAACCTCTTCACATCAAATTGTCCGGCAAATTGCTTCCCCAACATCAAGCACGCTGCTGCCACGTGAAAAAAAGGACCCCAAGACGCCAAAGAAATCCTTATCGATCATACCCGTAGTGTCAAGCGCTCCGACACCCCTCAATTCTCCAAATACAAATTTATCTCAAAAAAGTTCGCATAGGGGGCGTCCAAAAGGGAGTAAGAATAAACCCATAGCCTTGTCGAATGATTTTTTAGAGCCAATTCCAGGAAAAGATGGGGTGACAATGCGCACACAAAGAGCATGGTTGATCAGAAAGCAGCTGGGACTTAAACCACGCGGATGAGAAGCTTTGATGCTGAGAGGTTTGGAAGCTCAAACTCGTGAAAATCACCCCCACCTCAATTGATATGCCGGAGCCTTGGCTCACATGGAATGTGCGTGGGCTAGGCGGAACTACGAAGAAGGAGGCTGTAAAAAAAGCACTTCAGCAATTGAAACCAGAATTGATTCTATTACAAGAAACAAAATTGAATGAGCAGAGACAGCGAACAATTGAAAAGTGGTCGCAAAGTTTGCAGATGAATCATGTCAAGGTTCAATCATTAGGAGCAGCAGGTGGCCTCATGTGTCTGTGGAAGGAGAGCAACATTCAAGTTCAGTTAGTGGTGACAGACACTAATTTAATTTTTTTGTCTGTAAAAATTCCTAATTATGAACATACAGTTCTCGTGGGAAATCTTTATGGTCCACATACTTTGCTAGAACGTAGAGTATTTTTTGAGGCCTTGAAAGTGCAGGTGCTGAGTCATACTGGTATGGTGTTTCTTGGTGATGATTTTAACGTTGTTCTACTAGGTTCGGAGCGGTCTTCAGTAGGAGTGCTTGATGCAGGCGAAGTGGTTTTCCAACAATTTTCCACGGATACTAATTTCTCAGACTTTACCTTGTTAAATGGCGAGTGCACTTGGTTCTCAAGTCGAAACGATGGACTATGGAGTCGATTGGACAGATGGCTCGTGTCTGACGAGGAAATCGAATATAAGCTGAAGAACAAATGGGTGCATTTGGTAGCTTCTGTAGATTCTTGGCTGCTGAACTTGTTGTTTGAATTTATTTAATTGCTGTTGCTGTTGAAGTAAATAATGTTGTTGCTTTTTTTGCTGTTGTTGTTGGCTGCTGTCACTGTTGTTGCTGTTTCTGTTTTGCTGTTGCTGTTTAAATTTGCTGGTGATGTTTGCTGTTGCTGTTGGCTGGTGATATTGCTGTTGCTGTTGTTGATATTGCTGAAATCCGAAAATTATAAACATGCTGGTGCTGTTGCTGAAATCCGAAAATTATAAGCATGCCGGTGCTGTTTTGGTGTTGTTGCTGCTGTATTATGGTGCTTTTCCTGTTTGATGTTTGGTGCAATACGAAAATACATAATCTGGCTCTTCAGGAATCTGTATCTTCCTGTGCATCTCTCAGCAACGCTATATTAGCTTTTTCGTGATTGTAGGGGCTGACTTCTATTGTATCCTGCTGCAAAATGGCTATCCCAAGATTGTGGCACTATTTTTCCTTGCTAGGTTTTTATCCCAATGGGTTTTTCCTAGCAAGGTTTTAATGAGGCTCTTTCTTGAGATTACGCTTGAGCCATTTTGCGGGTTGGTGGTAGATTTTTGTTTCTCAGCCTCATGTAATTTGTACATGTGCCTGTTTTGCATCTTTAGCTCAGGCTTTATAATTATTAATATATCTTTCATTTAAAAAAAATAATAAACTACACCCACTTTATTATTCATTAGATTAATTAATAATTCATAAAATTATCAATTTCGCATATTTAAAATAAAATAATAATACTATTTAAATTTTAATTTTTAATCACAAAGGAGAATTAACATTTAAATGTTAGAAATTTCATAATATTAAATAAACATGAACATTAATATTATTTTATTTTTTTGAAAATGAAAGTAATATTATTATTAATAAATCAAGCCTAAGTAAGGGGTTCTCATCACAAAGTATACAAAGGATTGTGCCGACGAATAACTAAACAGCTCCCAAATGACTTCCCCACATTAATATTATTTTTATTTTTATTTTAATTATTAATCACAAGTTGAGAAATCTTTAAAAAATAAAAAAATAAAATTTATTACTATTTTTTTTAGTATTGGCTTGGAAGTACCCCTTGTACTTCATATTCAATATAGTTTTACATGGCTTATCAAAAAAAATTAAATTTAAATATCAAGTTAATAAGTTAAGTATATGTTATATAATATATGCATACATAAATAAATAAAAATTGACTTGAATTAGTGACAAGATTCAATAGTTTTTTTTTTTGCAATTTTCATTATTATTTATATATTAATTTTAAATCTTTTTATGAATAAAAGTTAAAATTAAAATATAAGAAGTAGTTAAAATATTAATTATCGACTTAAAGTTGAGAAAAAAATTAAGAAGATAAAAATTATAGTCTTTTATGTAAAATAAACATGTTAAATATTGACATTAGTCAATGGTTAAATATCTTTTTAATTACATATTGCATAAATTATTTTGCAAATATTAAATGATTATGTATGTTTTTTTGAAAATGAAAAATAATATTATTAATAATAAAGAAACCAAGAGTAAAGGTTCTCAAGGTTGTGACAAAGTACAATATACTGCATCTCGCAAGCATCTAAACATGTCAGCTAAAACAGCCCCCAAATGACTTCCCCGCAAAACGACTCTAAACGAAATCTTAAGAATGGACCTCATTAAAACCTTGTTAAGAAAAACCCAGTGGGAAAAACCCTAGCAAGGAAAAAGAGTACTACATCCTTAAGATAGCTAATGGTGCATCCCGTACAAAATATCAAACACATAAAATCGCCCCTTCCATGAAAACAGTAGAAATTACATGTACCAACGTCAATAGTGTTAATTTCAAAAGCATCATAACGTTTTTAAAATCTTGTTTTGATCATAAATATTTTTATAGAAGCACTTCTATTGTCAACTAAGCGTCTTAAATCATTTGAATTTCAGGAGAAATTCAATTTGCACGAAATGCTTCAACGTTCAATCATCACAAAAAGAAAATGCTCCAGAACTCACAAGACTGTTTGGCAAGCAAATTAACCCAAGTCAAGACACATTTGTTCTGACTGTCCAATGCCAACTCATCAGTCAGAAAAATTGAAGACAAATTTAGGCGCCAAAGTCAAAGTCAGATTGCAACCAATTGACATACATTCAAAGAGATCACGTGAAGACTATGTTGCTGGCGCGCTAACCGGCAAGGGAAAAGGACAAGTTGTTAACATCAAATTTCCCAATTGTCTGATGTTTGAAAAGTAGCCCAAGTCTATTGCCACCTACTAGCTGAAAAACATCACCTTTTCGGTTAAAGGATAGACTTGATTCTGAGCAAGCATTTAATGAAGCTATTAACCGAAGCCATTTGAATCAACGGATGGATCTCATCTTACAACGGCTAGAAAAACGGTTAGATAATGACTCACTACGGATAAACACTAGCAAGCGAGTATTTCAGGCACTCATGAAGAATGAAGACTAAGATAGTTAACGCTGCAAGCACATGAACTCAAAGCATTCATTTCAACATTCTTCAAAGCATTCAAAGCTCAAAGCAGAAAATATCCTAAGTGTCAAATCCCAGCCACTAGTTCTGCAAAGTAAAAGAGAGAACCTCGTACCTTAAAAGAGTCATCTATTTATTCCTTTCTTTCTTAGATCCAGAACTCTTGAGTGATCCACAGTCAAATCTGAACCCAAACACTTAAAGTTACAGTGCTTTAAATTCTTTACCTATACTCTTGTACGAACAGAAACCTTGTAGAGTGAAACAATCTTGAATAGATTGTGGGAGAAGTCTTGAACAATTTTGTAGGAGGAATCTTGTAGAATACTTGGAGAAGTCCGTGATAATACTTGTTGGAGAAGTTCTTGAGAATACTTGTATCGGAGAAGTCCTTGAAACTTGCTAGTGAAAATCTTGGTGGTGGCCAAGTACTGGACGTAGCCCAATCGTTTAGGGTGACGCGGTATAAATCACTGTGTGTTGATCGTCTACTTTATTTTGCTTCTATTTTCGCTGCACTAAACGGTTTACGAAAAGTTTCACTAAACGTTTTCAAGAACTAATATTCTTTTCAAAAACCTAACCCCTCTTTATCTTAATCACAATATGGGCTTTTATTTTCTAGAGGTGAGGGAGAAAGTATTGGCAATGGTGTTTTCCTAGAACCGTCGACTTGGAGCTCCTGTGATCGAGTAGGTGGTGGTAGCTCAGAGGTTCAGTGACCGAAGTCGCCGTGCATCTTTCTGATAGTATGTGATGTTGATGGTGTGTGTGGGCGCAGAAGACAGATGAGATGAGAAGGAGGGGGAGAGGAAGGGGAAAATTCTAAAATACCTCTGATGCACCAATGGACCAATATATTAATGGTCCACCCTAGTGGAAACCTTAATAATTTTAATTTAAAAATGAAGAGAATAAAAAGAGTTTTTGAAAGATAAAGATTATTTTATTAAGTGCACTCACAAACATACAATATGAAGATCACATGACATAATGCAATACGCTTGGTCAATCGAGTATGGTCATCTATTTTTCAATATCTTTACTGTTTTTCTCGATTAACTCATTTATTTCTTTCACTTCTTCAACATTCAGGTTGTCTGGCAAGTTTTTTTCTTTCATATATTTGAACATATCTATGGTCAGCTCCTTCTCACGATTCTCCTGACGCAACTTTTTCAATTGCTCACGAGCTTTGGTAATCCTTTGCATGATAAAGCTCTCTTGGTTTACATTCTTTGTTTGATTTATTACAGATGCATCTTGATACTTCTTAATCACCTGCCTAACTCCCTCTGGATTCGACCAAACCTCTACCTCAGATTTAAAAGGAATGAAAACTATAACACAGGCTTGAATCCCGCAAAGAATTGTGAGTTCTTTCACCTTCTTCAGTATACCTTTCTTCCTTTTCTTAAAGGTTGCTTTCCTTGCTGTGACATTAGAGATATAAGAAAGTTTCACTTTCTTCATGGCTACAAATGAAAATAAAATAATCTATATTAATATCTCACAAGATAAAAAAAAATTACGCTTGAGCCATTTTGCGGGTTGGTGGTAGATTTTTGTTTCTCAGCCTCATGTAATTTGTACTTGTGCCTGTTTTGCTTCTTTAGCTCAGGCTTTATAATTATTAATATATCTTTCATTTAAAAAAAAATAATAAACTACACCCACTTTATTATTCATTAGATTAATTAATAATTGATAAAATTATCAATTTCGCATATTTAAAATAAAATAATAATACTATTTAAATTTTAATTATTAATCACAAAGGAGAATTAACATTTAAATGTTAGAAATTTCATAATATTAAATAAACATGAACATTAGTATTATTTTATTTTTTTGAAAATGAAAGTAATATTATTATTAATAAATCAAGCCTAAGTAAGGGGTTCTCATCACAAAGTATACAAAAGATTGTGCCCACGAATAACTAAACAGCTCCCAAATGACTTCCCCACATTAATATTATTTTTATTTTTATTTTAATTATTAATCACAAGTTGAGAAATCTTTAAAAAATAAAATAATAAAATTTATTACTATTTTTTTTAGTAGAACAAAATATTAAGCATTAAATTTAAATATCAAGTTAATAAGTTAAGTATATGTTACATAATATATGCATACATAAATAAATAAAAATTGACTTGAATTAGTGACAAGATTCAATAGTTTTTATTTTGCAATTTTAATTATTATTTATATATTAATTTTAAATCTTTTTATGAATAAAAGTTAAAATTAAAATATAAGAAGTAGTTAAAATATTAATTATCGACTTAAAGTTGAGAAAAAAATTAAGAAGATAAAAATTATAGTCTTTTATGTAAAATAAACATGTTAAATATTGACATTAGTCAATGGTTAAATATCTTCTTAATTACATATTGCATAAATTATTTTGCAAATCTTAAATGATTATGTATGTTTTTTTGAAAATGAAAAATAATATTATTAATAATAAAGAAACCAAGAGTAAAGGTTCTCAAGGTTGTGACAAAGTACAATATACTGCATCTCGCAAGCATCTAAACATGTCAGCTAAAACAGCCCCCAAATGACTTCCCCGCAAAATGACTCTAAACGAAATCTTAAGAATGGACCTCATTAAAACCTTGTTAAGAAAAACCCAGTGGGAAAAACCCTAGCAAGGAAAAAGAGTACTACATCCTTAAGATAGCTAATGGTGCATCCCTTACAAAATATCAAACACATAAAATCGCCCCTTCCATGAAAACAGTAGAAATTACATGTACCAACGTCAATAGTGTTAATTTCAAAAGCATCATAACGTTTTTAAAATCTTGTTTTGATCATAAATATTTTTATAGAAGCACTTCTATTGTCAACTAAGCGTCTTAAATCATTTGAATTTCAGGAGAAATTCAATTTGCACGAAATGCTTCAACGTTCAATCATCACAAAAAGAAAAAGCTCCAGAACTCACAAGACTGTTTGGCAAGCAAATTAACCCAAGTCAAGACACATTTGTTCTGACTGTCCAATGCCAACTCATCAGTCAGAAAAGTTGAAGACAAATTTAGGCGCCAAAGTCAAAGTCAGATTGCAACCAATTGACTTACATTCAAAGAGATCACATGAAGACTATGTTGCTGGCGCGCTAACCGGCAAGGGAAAAGGACAAGTTGTTAACATCAAATTTCCCAATTGTCTCATGTTTGAAAAGTAGCCCAAGTCTATTGCCACCTACTAGCTGAAAAACATCACCTTTTCGGTTAAAGGATAGACTTGATTCTGAGCAAGCATTTAATGAAGCTATTAACCGAAGCCATTTGAATCAACGGATGGATCTCATCTTACAACGGCTAGAAAAACGGTTAGATCATGACTCACTACGGATAAACACTAGCAAGCGAGTATTTCAGGCACTCATGAAGAATGAAGACTAAGATAGTAAATGCTGCAAGCACATGAACTCAAAGCATTAATTTCAACATTCTTCAAAGCATTCAAAGCTCAAAGCAGAAAATATCCTAAGTGTCAAATCCCAGCCACTAGTTCTGCAAAGTAAAAGAGAGAACCTCGTACCTTAAAAGAGTCATCTATTTATTCCTTTCTTTCTTAGATCCAGAACTCTTGAGTGATCCACAGTCAAATCTGAACCCAAACACTTAAAGTTACAGTGCTTTAAATTCTTTACCTATACTCTTGTACGAACAGAAACCTTGTAGAGTGAAACAATCTTGAATAGATTGTGGGAGAAGTCTTGAACAATTTTGTAGGAGGAATCTTGTAGAATAATTGGAGAAGTCCGTGATAATACTTGTTGGAGAAGTCCTTGAGAATACTTGTATCGGAGAAGTCCTTGAAACTTGCTAGTGAAAATCTTGGTGGTGGCCAAGTACTGGACGTAGCCCAATCGTTTAGGGTGACGCGGTATAAATCACTGTGTGTTGATCGTCTACTTTATTTTGCTTCTATTTTCGCTGCACTAAACGGTTTACGAAAAGTTTCACTAAACGTTTTCAAGAACTAATATTCTTTTCAAAAACCTAACCCCTCTTTATCTTAATCACAATATGGGCTTTTATTTTCTAGAGGTGAGGGAGAAAGTATTGGCAATGGTGTTTTCCTAGAACCGTCGACTTGGAGCTCCTGTGATCGAGTAGGTGGTGGTAGCTCAGAGGTTCAGTGACCGAAGTCGCCGTGCATCTTTCTCATAGTATGTGATGTTGATGGTGTTTGTGGGCGCAGAAGACAGATGAGATGAGAAGGAGGGGGAGAGGAAGGGGAAAATTCTAAAATACCTCTGATGCACCAATGGACCAATATATTAATGGTCCACCCTAGTGGAAACCTTAATAATTTTAATTTAAAAATGAAGAGAATAAAAAGAGTTTTTGAAAGATAAAGATTATTTTATTAAGTGCACTCACAAACATACAATATGAAGATCACATGACATAATGCAATACGCTTGGTCAATCGAGTATGGTCATCTATTTTTCAATATCTTTACTGTTTTTCTCGATTAACTCATTTATTTCTTTCACTTCTTCAACATTCAGGTTGTCTGGCAAGTTTTTTTCTTTCATATATTTGAACATATATATGGTCAGCTCCTTCTCACGATTCTCCTGACGCAACTTTTTCAATTGCTCACGAGCTTTGGTAATCCTTTGCATGATAAAGCTCTCTTGGTTTACATTCTTTGTTTGATTTATTACAGATGCATCTTGATACTTCTTAATCACCTGCCTAACTCCCTCAGGATTCGGCCAAACCTCTACCTCAAATTTAAAAGGATTGAAAACTATAACACAGGCTTGAATCCCGCAAAGAATGGTGAGTTCTTTCACCTTCTTCAGGATACCTTTCTTCCTTTTCTTAAAGGTTGCTTTCCTTGCTGTGACATTAGAGATATAAGAAAGTTTCACTTTCTTCATGGCTACAAATGAAAATAAAATAATCTATATTAATATGTCACAAGATAAAAAAAAATTAGATATATTCCACAAGGAAAGATTTGAAATCTAGCCACGATTAAGAAGAAAAATAAGATGTAATTAAGAAATGTAGCTGCAACCACAATTAAAAATACTAGTTCCAACTTCACATCGAAGCAAAATAAAATGACAAAAATTCTACCATTCAATTGCAACTCGACAACATCAAATAATAATATGAGGAGTCCATCAAAAGGTAAAGGATGAGCTTCACCTCTTCATTTTTACAAAAAATTCAAACAGAAATAAGAAAAAGAGAATTTTTTTGTTTTAGTCTGGTACTTGCTAGCAAAGATTATAGAGCTCATGCTTTGACCATTGAGCTTGCTATGAAATATTGATTTCATACTATTAAATCAAAAGAGTAAACAAAACAACTTTAGTTTTAAAAATGGACATAAGAAAATAATAGTCATATACCGAGTAGAAGAAATCTTGGAAAGGTACAATGTGTGAGTGGTCGAATATCATTGGTGTTCCATGGAATGTAGATGGTTGTGGAAGGAAATGTAGGTATTTATAGGGAGGTGAGACCTCTACACATTTGACCTAATGGGCTAATTATGGGGTCCATCATCAGTAAAATAATTATTATTAATTTTTTATTTTTAAATTTTTATAATACTTTATGTTAGTAAAAGGGTCACATGAAAATTATTAATGATGGCATTAATTAGTACCATTTTAGTCAAAAACTTTAAATGAATTTAACTATATGTATAAATATATACATATATTATATATTAATATCAATAAATATATATATATATATATATATTCATTTATTATCTATTAATCTCAATATATATACATACATATTAAAAGATTTGAACTATTACATTAATTACATTTAGTAGCGAAAAAAATTTCTTGGTATTTAATGCATTAAATAGAAAAAACTAAAAAAACTATATTCGCTTTATTATTCATTAGATTAATTAATAATTGATAATATTTTCAATTTCTCATATTCCTCAAAGTTTCTTGTCCAGTTTTCCGCAAGCAAGCTCAAGCAAGTCACGATTGACGACCTGTACAACGTTCGCCAGCTAGACGGAGAAACTCTGAAGCAATACGTGGTGACGTATAGTGCAGCGTCTGTCAAGATCGTGGAATTGGAACCGCACGTTTGTGCGAGAGCCTTCAAGAATGGACTATTGCCTGGATGTTGAACAGAAAGCTAAGCAGGAAGCCAGCTCATTCAATGGCGGAGATTCGCGCGCGGGCGAACACCTACATTTTGGACGAGTAGGATGATGCGTTCAAAAGAAAGCACGCGAAGAAGGAAAAAGATGGAGGACAAGTGGAACAATTGAAAAAGGATGGGCAAGGCCGGACGAAAGGTGGAAGTAGCAGGCGAAGGGAGAAGAAAGGTAAGTCGTCGGAGATATACGCTAAGGAGAAGCTTTATCCAAAGAAGGATAGTTTTGAGTGACGTCGCGCTTGGCTGCATTAAGGATCACGTCGGCGAGAGGAAGCAAACAAGGACCTAAGCGCACATATTACAGATTTGCTTCGTGAGGTGAAAGCAACGCATGCGATTGCGGAAGTCGAGCAAGAGGTGCGCCCGCCACGAGCGGCGGTAGACAAGACTGAATGGTGCGAGTACCACCGCTCGGCGGGCCATGACACTGATGACTGCTTCATTATGAAGAAGGAAATTGAAAGGCTGATCAAGGCGGGACGCTCACAGCAGTACGATCGAGGCGATCGTCAGCAAGGTGATCGCCAGCAGGGAGACCGCCAACGAGAGGAGCGCCGATAGGACATTCGTCGCTCGACCCCAGTGAGAGACCGGAAGGAGACATTAGCGACTGGAAAGAAGGGAGCTGAGGAAACCTTCAACAAAGATCTGGAGCCATCGATTGGTACTATCAATACAATCGCCGGAGGTTTCGGTGGCGGGGGTGAATCTTAGGCGACGAGGCGAAGGCATGTCAAGGCGGTAAGTTCGGTACAAGAGATTTCGTTTGGTTTTCAGCATCCAGATATAGTAGTTTCGTCGGCTGATTTTGAAAGGATCAAGACCCACAAGGATGATCCTATAGTGTTCATGGTAAGGATCAATAGTTTGAACGTAAGACGAGTGCTCCTATATCAAGGCAGTTCGGCGGATATAAACTACGGCGACGCGTTCGACCAGCTGAGGCTGACAGATCGAGACCTGACGCCGTACACAGGAACTTTGGTGGGATTTTTTGAGAACAAGTTTAAGTGCGTGGCTACCTGGATCTGGACACGATTTTTGGTATTGATGACAACGCAAGGGTTCTGCGAGTAAGGTATTTGGTTTTGTAGGTGGTAGCGTCGTACAACGTCATCATTGGTCGGAACACATTGAATCGCCTGTGCGCAGTAATTTCAACGGCTCACGTGGTGGTGAGGAATCTGCTAGACAGCGGTAAGGTAGGAAAGGTAGCAGTTGATCAGCGGCGGGTGAGAGAACACGTCCAGAAAGCATAAAAGCGGGAAGAACGCTAAACAAATGAAGTCCAGGTGAAAGAGCCGGCCTTGATGAAGTATCTAGAGCGCGTTAGGCTCCTGATGAGTCGATTGAAGGAGGTAGTGGTCGAGTTCGTGTCAAGAACACATAATCAAAGGGCGGACACCCTGGCAAAACTGGCGAGCACTCGGAAGCCTGGAAATAATCGGAGTGTGATTCAGGAGACACTCGCCAATCCAAGCATAGAAGGAGAACTGGTGGCCTCTGTTGACTACCAAAACACTTGGATGGACCCCATGGTGGATATCTTGGCAGGAGAGCCAAGTGGGGTAATGAAGTACACAAAAGAGCAAAGGTGAGAAGCAGGGCATTATACACTACTTGATGGAACGCTTTTCCGAAGGGGATTCAGCTCGCCCCTCTTAAGGTGTCTCCCGCCCGGTAAGTACGAGAGCGTTATGGCGGAGGTTCACGGGGGGGTTTGCGCCAGTCACATAGGAGGAAGATCCCTGGCGAGCAAGGTTCTTAGGGCAGGATTTTACTGGCCCACGATAAGGAAAGATTGTGCGGAATTTGTAAAGAAATGCGAAAAGTGTCAAATGTTCGCAGACTTACCCAAGGCTCCGCCGGAGCAGCTAGCCACGATCAGCTCGCCATGGCTTTTCGCCATGTGGGGAGTTGACCTCGTCGGACCTTTCCCAACCGCCTGGTCACAGATGAAGTTCATCCTCGTGGCGGTGGACTACTTCACCAAGTGGGTGGAAGCCGAGCCCCTAGCAAGCATTACTGCAGGCAAGATCGTAAACTTTTACTCGAAGAAAATCGTGTGCCGGTTTGGGGTCCCGAGGGCGATTGTCTCAGATAATGGAACGCAGTTTGCAAGTAATCAGGCGAGGGAATTTTGTGAAGAGATGGGTATCCAGAGAACATTCTCTTCAGTTGAGCATCCCCAGACAAATGGGCAGGCGGAGATAAGGTGATTTTGCGGGGTTTAAAGCGTCGACTTTTTGAAAAAAGGGAGCTTGGTTGGACAAACTTCTGGTGGTGATCTGGTCCTATAACACAACACAACATTCGACAAAAGGGGAGACCCCTTTCAGGATGACCTATGACGCGGACGCCATGCTGCCCGTGGAGATAGACAACAACTCTTGGAGGACGACATCGCAGTTTGAAGGCGAGAACCCTTCCAACATGGCGGTAGAACTAGACTTGTTGTCTGAAACGCGGGACGAGGCTCGTATCAGAGAGACTGCAATGAAGTAGCGAGCTGCAGCGAAATATGACACGAAGGTTCGCTCTAGGGCGATGCAGGAGAAGGACTTGGTGCTTAAGAAGCGAACCGGGAACACGGGAAACAAGCTAAACTCGATTTGGGAGGGCCCTAACAGGACTTTGAAGGTATTGGGGAAGGGGGCCTATCACCTAGAAAACTTCGATGGGAGGCGGGTGCCACGGTCTTGGAATGCGGCGAGTCTGAGGTACTATTACAGTTGAAGCTTAAGGGAAAGCCCAGCTTGGCGCAAGGGCGAGCAGCTAAGTGTGGCTCACGAAGACTGATGGACTAAAAACAAAGACACGCTCTTGTTCTCCATCTCGGGAGTTTGTTGGCAAATAACGCCTAAATAATAAATGGCAAAAACGCCTAAATAGTAAAAACAAAGACACGTTCTTGTTCTCCATCTCGGGAGTTTGTTGACTATAAGGTCTGATTGAAAATACAAAAATTGTATCCAACCATTTCAATCACACTGAATTGCGGCAAGAGCTAGGTGGGAAAAATTCCCTGAAGTTGGCGATCCCAAAACGACCTTGATGTCTGGGGATCGCTCCGGAAAAGCCGACGCAACTTGCCATCACTCTTCGGTGATGTGTGCGGATAAGCTTCTTATCCACAAAACCTCCCCGAAATATGGGTGAGCGAACCTAACTAGGCTAAGTCTCGGGCAACCTATATGGCCATTGGGACCCGAGCGACTATAAGTCCTTGCCAAGCAAAGCTGGCTAGGCCACGCCTAATCTTACGGGAAATATGGTGTGAACAAAGCCTCAGTTCAAAAACTGAGCAAAAGTCCTAGTTAAACCCAGCACACCACCAATGTCGTTGAACATAATTCAGGAACAAAAAAACTGAAAGGGGGTGCGGGAGAGAGCGAGAAAAACGTGAGAAGCGTTAAAACAGACGTAGGAAGTAAAACTTAACTGGTTAATTTAAAGATGAAAGTACGAAGATAACAATTAAACAAAGAAAAAAGAAGCGGCATTACAATTATTCAAAATAAATTAACACATTATATCTCCTTCTCTTTTTCCACAGCATCCCCGAGATCGATTTCAGCGACTTCCAGGGGGTCTTCCGGACCCTCTAATCCAGCAAGAGTAACCTTTTTAAAAACACCCAGGGAGTCGAGATTGATAGTAGGATGGAGGTGCTTGGCTTGAGCTTTGGCGATCAGGAAGCCGCGAACACGCTCCTTGGCGGTCGCATGGGTGGCTTTACTCCTTATCTTCTCTTCTAGGGTGGCGGCTTGGGCCTCGTAGTCAGCCACAGGTTTACACTTGGATTCCAGATCCGATTGGGACACAGCAAGCGTCTCATGTTGGCCCGCCAGTTCCTCACGCAAATCAGCAATCTCCTTGTCTTTGGCGGCAAGAATTTTTTCCTGAGAGGTAGCAGCGATCTCCTTTGCATCAAGTTCCCGCTGGAGCTCCTCGACCTGGGCCTCAAGTTTTTCTTCCTTCTAGGTCGCCTTTATCATCTCAAGCTTTCATCCTTAAGCTTCTGCCGCATTTTCTCTCTCTTACTCTCCTCCGCCGCCAACTAGTTGGACAGCTTAGAGCAGGTGTCATTGGCCCGAAGGTTGTCAGAATGCAGCTTCTCTACCTCTTGGCGGAGCCCGGCAATTCCAGTAAGAGGTCGCGCCTGCCAAGCCACTTGGGCGAATAGGAAGCCAGCGCGGAGAAGATTGGACACAGCTTCCTGGGCAACGTCTTGCGGGTTCTGGCTGGAGTCCCCCCTTAATTTTTCAAGATAAGGGAGGGATAGGAGAAAAGAGAAAGGATTTGGGGGAGAGCTGCTGGAAGGACCCGCGGGCTGGGCTGCTGAGAGATTCTCCCCCTCGCCACCCAACCCCGGGAGAATTAGGGGCCGAGGGACCGAGGGTCACCTTGACAGGCGAAGGAATCGGCGGACGGGTGGAAGAGGGCGATCGCTACCTTCCGCCACAATTACAGGGCGAGGAGCATCGGGCGTCTGGGAAACATTAACCTCGCCAAGAGGGGCGGACGCCGAGGGGTCGCAAGCACTGTCCGCGACAACAGAATCGGGCGTGACGAACCCTCCGCTTATGTCGGTCAAAAGAGTGGTTTGAGAGTTTGACTCGCCCACTTTACTCCTCTTGGGTGAGCGGGCGCTCACTGGTGAACTCTGTCTTTTTCCTCCGACTTGGGCCGGAGAGGGCGCCTTGACGTTCCCTGAAGTGAAGGCCTTCAGCAGATCGACAGTAGAAAACTTCATGATTCCTGCAGAGTAAAGGGAAAGGTCGTTAGTGACAAGAATACTAAGAGGGAAGCTCGAAGGTGACGTTTAGAGGAGAAACCTAATAGAGGGAATAGTTTGGAGCCTGGAGCGGCACCGAGCAATTCAGCGCAACTGAGGCAAGGAAGTTGAGACAGGACCCCAAAGGCAAAATTTTCTCCGGAAGAGGGAAATGCCTTAGGGGGATCAGCCATGGACTTTGCACATTGGGTCTAGTAAAGCGGAAAGAGGGCATTCCCTTCTTTCTGCGTGAATGCCGAGGGGTTGGAGGTGTGAACAATGACCTGGAAGTACCGACGGGCCAAGTAGGAGTTGGAATCAACTTGGAATGGAACAAATCGTTCTCGACCCGGCCGGGGCGCCAGTGCAACCTTGACATGGGACCCCAGGGATTGGGAATCAACTTCAAAGAAAAAGGAAAAAAGGGGAATGGAAGGCGCTACATCAACACTACTGCAGAGGATTTCAAAACACCTCATATAGGCCCAAGCGTGGGGGTGAAGTTGACAAGGGGAAACGTTGACATCGCGCAGCACTTGGGTGAGAAACGGGGAGAAAGGGAGTTTAACGCCAAGATCGAGGAACAAATATTCGTATACAAAAAAGAAGTGGGAAAACTGGGGATTATTAGGCGCGCGGTGTTGCCAGGGGCGGTCTTAATCTCAACACCCGGTGGTGCGAAGGAGGTTCTCCAACAATGGGGTGCCACAAAGACCGCCAAACCTGCGAGAAAGGTCAGAAATAGAATCGCCGGTGGAAAGCTCTGATGGCTGGTCAAGGATTTCTTGGATAGGAGCATCCTAGACGAGGGAAGGAAGACTGGCGAAGGTTTCCAAGCGGTGAGCTTTGATCTCCTCTATGGAGGGGAGGGTTCCTGCCAGGGGCATGATAAAATGACGAGAGAGGGGACGAAAAACTAACCGGAAGAAGGCTGTGTGAGGGGGAGCAAGAAGGGCCGGGGTCTGTAGAGTCGTCGAGGGAAGCCGGTGCGAAAGCTAGAAGCGAGGATGAGAACAGTTGACAATAAGTGGTGAATAATGGAGCAAGGGAGGATTTTAAAGCTAAAGTGGGTAGCAGTCCCATCGTGGTAAGGTGGAATGATTACACTAGGAGAACGTGACGCGGTTTTTGGGGGAATGGGAACGGCGATAAGTGAAAGTTGCAACCGCTGAAGTTCATTGGTTTAAATTCAAATTGACAGGCTTTATTATGATTTGAAGGGACATATCAGAGATAGCGGTTAAGATTTTGTAAGATTCGTTAGACCTAATGCTATCCTAATGCGTTACATGTTGCTTACACGCGTTAGTTTATCGTGGTCCGCGGTGATCATTGCTGGAACAGGGCAAGGGATCCAAGTGCTGTCGCCCCAGAAGCCGACTTGTGGACTCAAGGGGTCAAAGGAGTTCGCCGAAAAGTCAAAAACTAGTCTTAGATTCTAGTTACCAAGCCATATTGGAAAAAATTATGTTAAGTTGTTAGGTTTTGGCTTTAGGTAATTTACTCATGATTGTCGCCTTGTATTTGCTTTTTCTTTGAAAGACACACTTAGCTCTCATGCTTCGAGCTCGGTGTCTTGTGGACATGTGGACTGGGCGAGACCCTAGGGTCCCTCGCCCAGGCGCGCCAGACCGGGGCGACGCGCGAGCCAGGGAGTTGGGCCTTTTCCTGGGAGGCCCAACTGGCCCATTAGGAGAAGTTAAGGGTGCCAAGCCCAAACCCCGAATGTATAAATAAGGAGCGGTTACCAATTGTAAGGGACTCTTAGCTCATTCGAGAAATAACAACTTGAAATTCAGTTACATTCTCTCTCTAAGCGGTTACGCTCACACTCTCTCTAGATTCTCACTTTACGATCCTCTCACCATGGGTACAGTACCTCATCTCTATGTTCTTGGATAGAACAGAAAAATATTTCTTTGTATTAAATAATAAAAAAAAATTTCTGTTACATGGTATTCTTTTAACTCACAGGATTTGGCTCAGAATTATAGCTAGCCTTTTTATGCAACTTATTGGGACCCACAGCATATTCAGCAACAACAAACGACAAGGGCATGTTTGGCTCCCCTCCTTAGCAGCATAAACGAGTTTTTGAGGCTTGACACAACCAACACAAACACGCCAGCTTCTGCACCAAAGGAAGAAACTCTCGTAACATGTGAAACCTACATCAGAACCTCTTCACATCAAATTGTCCGGCAAATTGCTTCCCCAACATCAAGCACGCTGCTGCCACGTGAAAAAAAGGACCCCAAGACGCCAAAGAAATCCTTATCGATCATACCCGTAGTGTCAAGCGCTCCGACACCCCTCAATTCTCCAAATACAAATTTATCTCAAAAAAGTTCGCATAGGGGGCGTCCAAAAGGGAGTAAGAATAAACCCATAGCCTTGTCGAATGATTTTTTAGAGCCAATTCCAGGAGAAGATGGGGTGACAATGCGCACACAAAGAGCATGGTTGATCCGAAAGCAGCTGGGACTTAAACCACGCGGATGAGATGCTTTGATGCTGAGAGGTTTGGAAGCTCAAACTCGTGAAAATCACCCCCACCTCAATTGATATGTCGGAGCCTTGGCTCACATGGAATGTGCGTGGGCTAGGCGGAACTACGAAGAAGGAGGCTGTAAAAAAAGCACTTCAGCAATTGAAACCAGAATTGATTCTATTACAAGAAACAAAATTGAATGAGCAGAGACAGCGAACAATTGAAAAGTGGTCGCAAAGTTTGCAGATGAATCATGTCGAGGTTCAATCAGTAGGAGCAGCAGGTGGCCTCATGTGTCTGTGGAAGCAGAGCAACATTCAAGTTCAGTTAGTGGTGACAGACACTAATTTAATTTTTTTGTCTGTAAAAATTCCTAATTATGAACATACAGTTCTCGTGGGAAATCTTTATGGTCCACATACTTTGCTAGAACGTAGAGTATTTTTTGAGGCCTTGAAAGTGCAGGTGCTGAGTCATACTGGTATGGTGTTTCTTGGTGATGATTTTAACGTTGTTCTACTAGGTTCGGAGCGGTCTTCAGTTGGAGTGCTTGATGCAGGCGATGTGGTTTTCCAACAATTTTCCACGGATACTAATTTATCAGACTTTCCCCTGTTAAATGGCGAGTTCACTTGGTTTTCAAGTCGAAACGATGGACTATGGAGTCGATTGGACAGATGGCTCGTGTCTGACGAGATAATCGAATATAAGCTGAAGAACAAATGGGTGCATTTGGTAGCTTCTGTAGATTCTTGGCTGCTAAACTTGCTGTTTGAATTTATTTAATTATTGTTGCTGTTGAAGTAAATAATGTTGTTGCTTTTTTCGCTGTTGTTGTTGGCTGATGTCACTGTTGTTGCTGTTTCTGTTTTGCTGTTGCTGTTTAAATTTGCTGGTGATGTCTGCTGTTGCTGTTGGCTGGTGATATTGCTGTTATTGTTGTTGCTATTGCTGAAATCCGAAAATTATAAACATGCTGGTGCTATTGCTGAAATCCGAAAATTATAAGCATGTTGTTGCTGTTTTGGTGTTGTTGCTGCTGTATTATGGTGCTGTTCCTGTTTACTGTTTGGTGCAATACAAAAATACATAATCTGGCTCTTCAGGAATCTGTATCTTCCTGTGCATCTCTCAACAACGCTATATTAGCTTTTTCGTGATTGTAGGGGCTGACTTCTATTGTATCCTGATGCAAAATGGCTATCTCAAGATTGTGGCACTATTTTTCCTTGCTAGGTTTTTATCCCAATGGGTTTTTCCTAGCAAGGTTTTAATGAGGCTCTTTCTTGAGATTACGCTTGAGCCATTTTGCGGGTTGGTGGTAGATTTTTGTTTCTCAGCCTCATGTAATTTGTACTTGTGCCTGTTTTGCTTATTAATATATCTTTCATTAAAAAAAAATTAATAAACTACACCCACTTTATTATTCATTAGATTAATTAATAATTCATAAAATTATCAATTTCTCATATTTAAAATAAAATAATAATACTATTTAAATTTTAATTATTAATCACAAAGGAGAATTAACATTTAAATGTTAGAAATTTCATAATATTAAATTAACATGAACATTAATATTATTTATTTTTTTGAAAATGAAAGTAATATTATTATTAATAAATCAAGGCTGAGTAAGGGGTTCTCATGACAAAGTATACAAAGGATTGTGCCCACGAATAACTAAACAGCTCCCAAATGACTTCCCCACATTAATATTATTTTTATTTTTATTTTAATTATTAATCACAAGTTGAGAAATCTTTAAAAAATAAAAAAATAAAATTTATTACTATTTTTTTTAGTAAAACAAAATATTAAGCATTAAATTTAAATATCAAGTTAATAAGTTAAGTATATGTTATATAATATATGCATACATAAATAAATAAAAATTGACTTGAATTAGTGACAAGATTCAATAGTTTTTATTTTGCAATTTTCATTATTATTTATATATTAATTTTAAATCTTTTTATGAATAAAAGTTAAAATTAAAATATAAGAAGTAGTTAAAATATTAATTATCGACTTAAAGTTGAGAAAAAAATTAAGAAGATAAAAATTATAGTCTTTTATGTAAAATAAACATGTTAAATATTGACATTAGTCAATGGTTAAATATCTTTTTAATTACATATTGCATAAATTATTTTGCAAATCTTAAATGATTATGTATGTTTATTTTAAAATGAAAAATAATATTATTAATAATAAAGAAACCAAGAGTAAAGGTTCTCAAGGTTGTGACAAAGTACAATATACTGCATCTCGCAAGCATCTAAGCATGTCAGCTAAAACAGCCCCCAAATGACTTCCCCGCAAAACGACTCTAAACGAAATCTTAAGAATGGACCTCATTAAAACCTTGCTAAGAAAAACTTAGTGGGAAAAATCCTAGCAAGGAAAAAGAGTACTACATCCTTAAGATAGCTAATGGTGCATCCCTTACAAAATATCAAACACATAAAATCGCCCCTTCCATGAAAACAGTAGAAATTACATGTACCAACGTCAATAGTGTTAATTTCAAAAGCATCATAACATTTTAAAAATCTTGTTTTGATCATAAATATTTTTATAGAAGCACTTCTATTGTCAACTAAGCGTCTTAAATCATTTGAATTTCAGGTGAAATTCAATTTGCACGAAATGCTTCAACGTTCAATCATCACAAAAAGAAAAAGCTCCAGAACTCACAAGACTGTTTGGCAAGCAAATTAACCCAAGTCAAGACACATTTGTTCTGACTGTCCAATGCCAACTCATCAGTCAGAAAAATTGAAGACAAATTTAGGCGCCAAAGTCAAAGTCAGATTGCAACCAATTGACTTACATTCAAAGAGATCACGTGAAGACTATGTTGCTGGCGCGCTAACCGGCAAGGGAAAAGAACAAGTTGTTAACATCAAATTTCCCAATTGTCTCATGTTTGAAAAGTAGCCCAAGTCTATTGCCACCTACTAGCTGAAAAACATCACCTTTTCGATTAAAGGATAGACTTGATTCTGAGCATGCATTCAATGAAGCTATTAACCGAAGCCATTTGAATCAACGGATGGATCTCATCTTACAACGGCTAGAAAAACGGTTAGATCATGACTCACTACGGATAAACACTTGCAAGCGAGTATTTCAGGCACTCATGAAGGATGAAGACTAAGATAGTTAACGCTGCAAGCACATGAACTCAAAACATTCATTTCAACCTTCTTCAAAGCATTCAAAGCTCAAAGCAGAAAATATCCTAAGTGTCAAATCCCAGCCACTAGTTCTGCAAAGTAAAAGAGAAAACCTCGTACCTTAAAAGAATCATCTATTTATTCCTTTCTTTCTTAGATCCAGAACCCTTGAGTGATCCATAGTCAAATCTGAACCCAAACACTTAAAGTTACAGTGCTTTAAATTCTTTACCTATACTCTTGTACAAAGAGAAACCTTGTAGAGTGAAACAATCTTGAATAGATTGTGGGAGAAGTCTTGAACAATTTTGTAGGAGGAATCTTGTAGAATACTTGGAGAAGTCTGTGATAATACTTGTTGGAGAAGTCCTTGAGAATACTTGTATCGGAGAAGTCCTTGAAACTTGCTAGTGAAAATCTTGGTGGTGGCCAAGTACTAGACGTAGCCCAATCGTTTAGGGTGACGCGGTATAAATCACTGTGTGTTGATCGTCTGCTTTATTTTGCTTATATTTTCGCTGCACTAAACGGTTTACGAAAAGTTTCACTAAACGTTTTCAAGAACTAATATTCTTTTCATAAACCTAACCCCTCTTTATCTTAAACACAATATGGGCTTTTATTTTCTAGAGGTGAGGGAGAAAGTATTGGCAATGGTGTTTTCCTAGAACCGTCGACTTGGAGCTCCTGTGATTGAGTAGGTGGTGGTAGCTCAGAGCTTCAGTGACCGAAGTCGCCGTGCATCTTTCTGATAGTATGTGATGTTGATGGTGTTTGTGGGTGCAGAAGACAGATGAGATGAGAAGGAGGGGGAGAGGAAGGGGAAAATTCTAAAATACCTCTGATGCACCAATGGACCAATATATTAATGGTCCACCCTAGTGGACACCTTAATAATTTTAATTTAAAAATGAAGAGAATAAAAAGAGTTTTTGAAAGATAAAGATTATTTTATTAAGTGCACTGACAAACATACTATTTGAAGATTACATGACATAATGCAATACACTTGGTCAATCGAGTATGGTCATCTATTTTTCAATATCTTTACTGTTTTTCTCGATTAACTTATTGATTTCTTTCACTTCTTCAACATTCAGGTTGTCTGGCAAGTTTTTTTCTTTCATATATTTGAACATATATATGGTCAGCTCCTTCTCACGATTCTCCTGACGCAACTTTTTCAATTGCTCACAAGCTTTGGTAATCCTTTGCATGATAAAGCTCTCTTGGTTTACATTCTTTGTTTGATTTATTACAGATGCATCTTGATACTTCTTAATCACCTGCCTAACTCCCTCTGGATTCGGCCAAACCTCTACCTCAGATTTAACAGGATTGAAAACTATAACACAGGCTTGAATCCCGCAAAGAATGGTGAGTTCTTTCACCTTCTTCAGGATACCTTTCTTCCTTTTCTTAAAGGTTGCTTTCCTTGCTGTGACATTAGAGATATAAGAAAGTTTCACTTTCTACATGGCTACAAATGAAAATAAAATAATCTATATTAATATGTCACAAGATAAAAAAAATATTAGATATATTCCACAAGGAAAGATTTGAAATCTAGCCACGATTAAGAAGAAAAATAAGATGTAATTAAGAAATGTAGCTACAACCACAATTAAAAATACTAGTTCCAACTTCACATCGAAGCAAAATAAAATGACAAAAATTCTACCATTCAATTGCAACTCGACAACATCAAATAATAATATGAGGAGTCCATCAAAAGGTAAAGGATGAGCTTCACCTCTTCATTTTTACAAAAAATTCAAACAGAAATAAGAAAAAGAGAATTTTTTTGTTTTAGTCTAGTACTTGCTAGCAAAGATTATAGAGCTCAATCTTTGCTTTGACCATTGAGCTTGCTATGAAATATTGATTTCATACTATTAAATCAAAAGAGTAAACAAAACAACTTTAGTTTTAAAAATGGACATAAGAAAATAATAGTCATATACCGAGTAGAAGAAATCTTGGAAAGGTACAATGTGTGAGTGGTCGAATATCATTGGTGTTCCATGGAATGTAGATGGGTGTGGAAGGAAATGTAGGTATTTATAGGGAGGTAAGACCTCTATACATTTGACCTAATGGGCTAATTATGGGGTCCATCATCAGTAAAATAATTATTATTAATTTTTTTTAATAAATTTTTATAATACTTTATGTTAGTAAGAGGGTCACATGAAAATTATTAATGATGGCATTAATTAGTACCATTTTAGTCAAAAACTTTAAATGAATTTAATTATATATATAAATATATACATATATTATATATTAATATCAATAAATATATATATATATATATATATTCATTTATTGTCTATTAATCTCAATATATATATATATATATATATATTAAAAGATTTGAACTATTACATTAATTACATTTAGTAGCGAAAAAAATTTCTTGGTATTAAATGCATTAAATAGAAAAAACTAAAAAAACCATATCCGCTTTATTATTCATTAGATTAATTAATAATTGATAATATTTTCAATTTCTCATATTCCTCAAAGTTTCTTGTCCAGTTTTCCGCAAGCAAGCTCAAGCAAGTCACGATTGACGACCTGTACAACGTTCGCCAGCTAGACGGAGAAACTCTGAAGCAATATGTGGTGAGGTATAGTGCAGCGTCTGTCAAGATCGAGGAATTGGAACCGCACGTTTGTGCGAGAGCCTTCAAGAATGGACTATTGCCTGGAATGTTGAACAGAAAGCTAAGCAGGAAGCCAGCTCATTCAATGGCGGAGCGCACGCGGGCGAACACCTACATTTTGGACGAGGATGATGATGTGTTCAAAAGAAAGCACGCGAAGAAGGAAAACGATGGAGGACAAGTGGAAAAATTGAAAAAGGACGGGCAAGGCCGGACGAAAGGTGAAAGTAGCAGGCGAAGGGAGAAGAAAGGTAAGTCGTCGGAGAAATACGCTAAGGAGCAGCTTTATCCAAAGAAGGATAGTTTTGAGCCACGTCGCGCTTGGCTGCAGTAAGGATCACGTCGACGAGAGGAAGCAAACAAGGACCTAAGAGCACATATTACAGATTTGCTTCGTGAGGTGAAAGCAACGCATGCGATTGCGGAAGTCGAGCAAGAGGTGCGCCCGCCACGAGCGGCGGTAGACAAGACTGAATGGTGCGAGTACCACCGCTCGGCGTGCCATGATACTGATGACTGCTTCACTATGAAGAAGGAAATTGAAAGGCTGATCAAGGCGGGACGCTCACAGTAGTACGATCGAGACGATCGTCAGCAAGGTGATCGCCAACAGGAGACCGCCAACGAGAGGAGCGCCGATAGGACAACCGTCGCTCGACCCCAGCGAGAGACCGGAATGAAAGATCTGGAGCCACCGATTGGTACTATCAATACAATCACCGGAGGTTTCGGTGGCGGGGGTGAATCTTAGGCGGCGAGGCGAAGGCATGTCAAGGCGGTAAGTTCGGTACAAGAGATTTCGTTTGGTTTTCAGCATCCAGATATAGTAGTTTCGTCGGCTGATTTTGAAAGGATCAAGACCCACAAGGATGATCCTATAGTGTTCATGGTAAGGATCAATAGTTTCAACGTAAGACGAGTGCTCCTATATCAAGGCAGTTCGGCGGATATAATCAACGGCGACGCGTTCGACCAGCTGGGGCTGACAGATCGAGACCTGACGCCGTACACAGGAACTCTGGTGGGATTTTTTGGAGAACAAGTTTAAGTGCGTGGCTACTTGGATCTGGACACGATTTTTGGTATTGATGACAACGCAAGGGTTCTGCGAGTAAGGTATTTGGTTTTGCAGGTGGTAGCGTTGTACAACGTCATCATTGGTCGGAACACATTGAATCGCCTGTGCGCAGTAATTTCAACAGCTCACCTGGTGGTGAGGTATCTGCTACACAGCGGTAAGGTAGAAAAGTTAGCAGTTGATCAGCGGCGAGCGAGAGAACACGTCCAGAAAGCATAAAAGCGGGAAGAACGCTAAACAAATGAAGTCGAAATAGCAACTGTTTTTCATTAAAAGCCAGCCCCAAAGGGCGGTCAAAATTACAAACGAAGGTAAACACAGTTACAATCATTTTCAAACAGTCTCATTAACATTCTCCCCTTTTTCATCTTCAGCAGCCAGAAAACGCTCCTCGTCAAAGCCCGGTGGATCATCTGGACCGACCAAACCAGCTGAAGTAACTTTCTTGAAAGCCCCCATTGGACGAAGGTCCAGGTGGTCATGAAGGTGTCGAGCTTGGGCCTTGGCAAGAAAGAAGCCACGACCACGTTCTTCAGCGGCGGCAGCGACAGCTTCATCCTTCAACTTTTCCTCGAGTGCCTTGGCGACGGAGGATGCTTGGGCTTTCAGGTCCGCCATGTAACGCCCCGATTTCTCGAGGGTCACTTTAGTAACCTTTTTCCAAAAACGTGTGTAAATTTTCGTTGAAATAAAACCTTTCAATAACATTGCTTACAAATAAAATGTAGTAACTTGAGAAGTAGACTGAATAATTCATTTTATTAATAAAAGCTTTGGAAGCGTACAATGATTCTTTCAAATTACAACATAATGATTAAACTAGTGTTCGACCGCCCCCGAGCCAGCACCACAAGAAGGTCTCTAGGTTAGGTTCGAACCCTATAAACAAACTCAGCCCACCCCCAAGTACAGACTCAACTATCACCCTCAATACCCGACTCATAGGTCGCGTGACCTCCAAGGCCTCCTCCGGCGCTCGCATCATATCGTCTCGCATCCTCTGCTCTCGCCAATCCCATTGCTGAATTATAAGTCGCGCAGTCGATGTCTCGAGGCTTGCCTCGTCCACATCAAGCAGAGATAGGGTCGCATCTCGACTGATCACACGCATGCTTGTTGTCTAGGCGTTAAGCACCCCAAACAACAAACAGCAAACAAGCAAACAAGCAAGGGTCAACTTCCAACACACACACATCATAGGTATGGTATACTACCCTATTAATCACGAGTTCTTCACTATGCTACCATTCACAAATATGGGAACTATATTAAGTTCTAAGGTTCACAAGTATAGGGAACTATCTCATAATTCTAAGTTTCACAAGTATAGGGAACTATCTCATAGTTTATTGTTAGTCAATGCTCGTGCACATGCATGCAGACGCTTTGGATATCCATAAGCCAATCCCTCATGGAAAGGCAGGACGAACACGACTCCACGATCGGGGTTGGACACCTCCAACACACCGCTGCCCAACAGCTTGATGATCGGGGTTGGACCTCTCCAACGCACTGCCGTTTCACATTCGTCCTTTGTTCAGGTCCATCCCCTGAACGTCACCAATGACTAGCCCAGTACAGGTCACCAGTCGTGGCCAACCAAGCCCAGTCCAGGTCACTTGGCCCACAAATGCATGCCATGCAAGTCAGTCATCATCACTAGGCCCTAAGCCCATCACGCTCATCTCTTATGAACAACATATCATCACATAATAACTTGCATGCATAGCAATAAATATAGCTAACACCCTAGGCATATAGGCATGTTCATAATAACACTAGCTAGCATTTATTGCATCATCATATAGCATATCTAGCACATACATCATCAATAGTCCTAGCATCATGCTTGCTAACAATCACAATCACAAAAAATTTATCTAGGCCAAGGCTGAAGTGCCCTTACCTCAAAGGTACGCTTTCCTAGAACTCTCGGGTTGCTCCTTGAAGCTAGTTCCACACTTGGAAATTTCCTACCAATGAACGGACAGAGTAACGTTACTAATCGGACAATTGAATCGATCCTAAGCCCATCCCCTTGTTGATCACGAAATTCCCCCCAATAACCTGGAAAATCCAAAATCATTTCTTTCATAAGATCAAACATTCTTTTCTAAAACATTTTTCTTGAAGATCGTAAGAACACGTGAAGAACTTTCGAAGAAAAACATAAGTTTCGCATAGATTCAATCCTCCCAAGATCAAAACCTCCTTTATAAAATCCTTTGTTTGAAGGTCATAAGAACATCAAGAACTTCTTTAAGAAAACCCTCAAATTGATAAACATCTCTAAGCAACTTGATTAAAATCATTCTCTTCTGGATTTGGCAGATCAGCTTAAGCTGCAACCACAGAGCATATTGAGAATGACCTTGCTCAAGGCTTAGAAACTAAACTAACCTAAGAAAAAGAAAAATAAAATAAAGACAAGAGAGGGAGAGAGAGCTCACACAAATGCAGAGGAGAGGAGAGCTCTTGGTGTGAAGAAATGAGAGGGAGGAGCTCTCTATTTATAGTGAGAGGTGAGAGCAAAGCATTAATTGCTTTTCTTCCTCTCCAAGTGAGGCCCATTCTTCAGCCCAACCCAGGGTTTCTAGAGCTTTCCAAGCTCCCCACATCTAGCCCTCAAATTTAGGTTTATTTCCTAATTAAACCCCAAAAAAATTAGCATTTAAATTCCTAATTATTTAAAATAATTAAATCTGAATCACAAGGGTTTCCAATCAGATTTGGAGAGATCCCTTAAAGTTTTAAAAATTTAGAAATCAATCCCCCATCAATTAGAAAGTCAAAGAATCAAATTCCTAATTTCTCTCCATCATAAAACCTAGCTAGAAAAGGAAATTTTTGCAAAAGTCTTCTTTTTCCTTCCTCCACAAGTCTTGGCCGACCACACACTCTCCATGCTCAGATTTTCACCAAAAAATTTTAAAATAATAATTTAAATAAAAAATACCCCAAAATAATTAATGCATTAAATGCACCATTTCCCTCCTAAATGCATCAAAACTTCAATTTTAAAATGAAAAATCCTCATCAATAATTTTTGGCTCCAAAAATTCGTGCACCAGCTCCATGATGCCTCAAAAATATTTTCAGAATTAATTTTGATATTAAACCATAGGTTAAAATTATTTAAATGCATTTTATTTAAATAAAACCCAATTTTATTTAAATAAAACCTTCAAAAACCAAAGAAAGGAATATTCCCTCATAGAATATTCTTAAAATCATGCCCAACACCTCCCCATAAGGTGTGGCCCACGAAATCATCCTCGTCGACTCGATTCGCCAACTCATCGCTCCTGTCGGGCCGATTTTGACCTAAAAGTCGCCGTCGCAGAACCCTAGCAATATTACAGTCAAAATGCTCGTATCATCGCGCACATCAACGTCTAGAGGTTTCTAAGACTTAATATTTCTTCTAAAAATTAATTAGCCTTTTTAAAAGGCATAATATCACATATAACACAAGTAATTCACAAAATATTATTTAATATTATTATTAAAATAATATGCCCTAAAACGGGGTCTTACACGCCACAGCCTGGTTTTTAACCTCAACCTGAGCCATAGTCGCCGCAAGAGCCTTGTCCATTGACGCCAAGGCACTGCGTAGGGATGCCAGTTCTTTATCCTTGGCAGCAATAGACTCCTCCTTGGCGCCCATCACTTTAGCACGTGCGTCCGACTCTTTTTGCATCTCCTCAAGCTCCTCCTCCAATTCTTCGACCCTCCCTTGGCTGGCTGATAAATTGTTTTCATACTCATGCACCTCATACCCCAGCCTGTTCAACCTAATTTCTTGGTTTGCCACCTAGGTCATCAACCTGTCCCGTTCAACGCCAGCCTGAAGCGTGGTGACATGTAGTTCCTCTGCCATCTGGAGCAATTCCTCAACCTTGGCGGTGGGCCCTAAATCATGAGAAACCTTTGCGAATAGGAAACCGGCACGAAGGAGACTTAGGATGGCTTCCTGAGCCAGGTCGTCAGGATTTTGGTTTCCTTCTCCCCTAAATTTCTCGAAGAAAGGATCAGAGAGTATGAAGGAAATAAGGAATGTTGGGCGGTCCCCTGGTGGACTTCTTTTTCCCCTTCCAAGGTTAGAAGCAGGAGAAGTTTGATGGAGTGGGCTGGCGGTGAATGGTGGGGGCAACACCTGGTTGACAGACACCTTATTTTCAAGAAGGGAATCTGGAGAGCGGACATAAGGAGTTGAAGGAGGGCTCGTCTTTCCCTAAAGGGTTGAATGTTCGGGCACATGGTCTGATGGAGTGGCAACCGTGTCTTCGGGGGCGGGACGGGCGACAGCTTCTCCCTGGGGGGCATGTGGGCTAGCCACCTCGACCCCCGGGGCTGTTTGAATGGCGGGAGTGTCGGCGGACACAAGTTTTGTAACACCCCGATTTCGGTGGCGTCACTTTAGTAACCAAAAGTAAACTTAATGCGGAAAAATGTAAATATTTTTTTTTTAATAATAACTAAGACAAGACTGAATTAAATAAAACCCAAATGCGAAAAGCAATAAAACTATTATCCAATATATATTTACAACCCCCCGCTGTAAGTACCCAACCTCGTCACGAGTAACCTCCAGTGACGGAAAGTAGTAGAAAAGAACGCCCGTAGGCAAAAGGTATAATCCAAAAGAAAGGTTAGGTGTCTGCAACACTGTCCCTCAAAATAAGAATAAGTCAGCCCAGATAGCCTAAAACAAGACCTCTTAAGTCCAACCAACTCTCTGTGATTCCCGTAAAGGAACCACACAAAAAGCTATAGGTGGGAAACTACCCTGTCCCCAAAGAAAACAAATGATGTTCAGAGCTAAGACTCTACTCCTACACTAATCCCATCTCGAGGAGCTCACACCAGCACTAAAACCTACATGCTAGCATGATCGTCGTCCGAATTCGAAATCCAGAACGACCTAGTCTATGTACACCATCTGTCCTCCGCTCGCTATCGCGATGCGCTCCTGTTCCAGCATCCCAACTCTAGTTTCCCCCGAAGGGTGAACCGTCGTGAACCAGTCCGCCAAAGACATCTGACAAAGGGCGTTTGTCCGCCAAAGCACACACAGAAGACGCGAGGGTCAACTCCAAAGAATTACATAAATAATAGCACCAATAGATATAGATAAGAGAATAGCCACTTAGGCTTATAGCTAGGGATAACATCCTAGGGTTGCATATTCCATAATGAACTTAACGGCAATAATAACAATTAACATGTTCCAAATAGGATTAACAAATAACAATCACACTCGACAACTAAATCAGTATGCATGAATGCAGGATGATTAGTCAAACAACGTCTCCGACTCTCACTCGACACGTCGCCACGTGTTCTAGGTAAATTAAAGTCTCTAAAAGCTTACCCTAAGGTAAAGTCGATTCGGCGACAAAAGACACTTCTTCACATCAACATAGTAACTCATGATGATCTCCGGATCATCCGACTCATCTCAATCCGATGGTCACAACTGCTCAACAAGCAAAGAGTATCACATACTCGGAAACTACCGGTTTCCCGGACTCATCCCCAGGATAGCCCAACAATTAGGCATGTCAAGTCGATCCAACCCCTTGGGTTGAACATACGGACTTGCACACGCAACTCCCACAATTAGGCATGTCGAGTCGATCCAACCCCTTGGGTTGAACATACGGACTCGCACACGCAACTCTCACAATTAGGCATGTCGAGTCGATCCAACCCCTTGGGTTGAACATACGGACTCGCACACGCAACTCCCACAATTAGGCATGTCGAGTCGATCCAACCCCTTGGGTTGAACATACGGACTCACACACGCAACTCCCACAATTAGGCATGTCGAGTCGATCCAACCCCTTGGGTTGAACATACGGACTCGCACACGCAACTCCCACAATTAGGCATGTCGAGTCGATCCAACCCCTTGGGTTGAACATACGGACTCGCACACGCAACTCCCACAATTAGGCATGTCGAGTCGATCCAACCCATCGGGATGAACATACGGACTCGCACACGCAACTCCCACAATTAGGCATGTCGAGTCGATCCAACCCATCGGGATGAACATACGGACTCGCACACGCAACAAATGACAACGCCAAGTCGGTTCACTCAAAAGAGTCGAACATACGGACATTGCGCGTGTCCAATGACTATCGCCGAATCGATCCAATCCATCGGATTGAACATACGGATTCACGCGTGCCTGAGTGACTACCGCCGAATCGATCCAATCCATCGGATTGAATATACGGATTCGCGCGTGTCAACAATTATTGCCGAATCGGCCCAACCCGTCGGGTTTGGTCATACGGATTCGCGCCGCAAAGTCGAAGATACACCCAACAACATAGCTGCTCCAACAGCACAACCACAATAGCTGCTCCAACAGCACAACAACAAACGCTGCTCCAACAGCACCACAACATCTACATACTCGAAGCCCCTCAACTTTCTCAATGCTGGGATCCGACGACACTTCTCGTTTTCCAAAACTATGATTTGCATCCAAAGCTTCCTTCCGAGATTATTACCATTACTTAAATATTTAGAGGTTGTTTAATGTCTTATGAGTTTTCTTTACAAAATAATTATCCTTTTAGTCTTATCGCGAATCCTATAAATTCTCGGGATCTCCTAATCCCCAAATGACTCCAGAGAATGTCTCGATCCATACAACACCACAACAAGGCCCGAACCTCATTCGTCCTTTCAAGCTTTCTCAAAACTCTCAAAATAAAATCGGCATGACCTGCCCGCTTTTCTCACCGTTCAGAAACTCAGATTATAGTGCAAAAGCAGAATTAACTCATCATAATCAATCAACATGTCATATGTCAATATCTTAAGCAATAACCACATAGCACCTAGCATATAAGGCATGCACCACACATCCTAAATTACCCAATTAGCACTTAGCATGTCATTCACTCATCAAAAACATTCAGTAGATGCATCATCTACATTGTCAGCCGAAGCCTCAGAAAACATTTTCCAATCACACACAATTCCAGTGCATAAACAGTAAACAATGTCGAAACATCGACCCTAAGCATTAACTAGAGATTCAGTGAGAAGCCCTCACCTGTAGATTCTCCAGGACGATCTCCTAACACTTGTTCACAATCAAAGGCTTGCTCCTCTGGGAATTCCTCAAAATCACCTTTAGAGCAAAACCACAGAAATACTATTAGAATCTATCGAAAACTAAGTTATCGATACTTACTAAGGTTACTCGAAGTAATCTATACTCTAAGGTACGATAATCTAGCGCGAAAGACAAGTTTTCGGAAAAGGAAATTTTCCTCCTCCTCCCCTATAGGGCTCGGCCACTTTTGGTAATTGTGGGGCTCGATTTTTCTTCGATCAAACTTGGTTCCTATGCTTTCATAAGCCGTAACTAAGGGTATTCTGAACTCGGAAAAATTATCGGATCAAAAACTGTCGCAGGGGTATTTTGGTCATGATTTTTAACTTAGGATTTTCAAAACTGAAATCCCAAAAATAAAATTTTGCAGGGACGTCACCAACGACGTTTATGACAACTAATCCTACTAACACTAAGCTAAGGCGATAGTTTTTAGCCTAAAGGTTGAAGCTTTACCTCAAAAACTCCAAAAATGGGTATTTAAGGTCAAAATTGATTCCGGCGGAATTCCGGCGACATAACGGAAAATCTAACCCGGCAGAAGTGATCTTGGGCACATATAGAAGAGGTTTAGAATCAGAAATGAAAGATTCAGGATAGTTTTGCAAAAACCCATAAACTATCCGCTCAGAAAACTCTACAGAAAAGCTATGGAAAAAGCGATCGGAGGTAAGGATTAGCGACTATACCTCGAAACCTTGAAGCAGCAACTGATTAATCAACGATCAAGCAAGGATTGAACAAAATCTTCTTCTCCTTCTTCCTTGGTGAACTCGCGGCTTTGAGAGAGAAAATGGAGGAAAATTTGAGTTTTTCTTCCTTTCTTTGCTATATATAAAGGTTGGAAATTCGCGGGAAAATGAAAGTTTCGCGAATCTGATTTTTCCGGCGTCATTCTCCGTGAATTAATAGATATGTTTTGGCAAAAGAATTCCAAAACTATAAAGAGGTCTCCTTGTATTTTTGGCAACTAATGCATAGTCGGTATAAAACTATTTTACCCGATAAGTTGCTTTTTGCATCGAATGTCGGAATAGAAAACTTCCTTCGGAAGAAAGATTGAAATCATCAAGAGAAATGGGTGTACGCGTGTAGAATATTCATTTGAAGCTCTGAATAGATAAAGTCTTCATTGTCGAGAAATTCTAGGGTTTCGAAATACCAGGGTTTCGGTTTCGGCAAACTTCCGATGATTGGAATCGGACGTTCGTAGATCCTAGAGTTTCGCCTCGAAACGATTTTGATATATGGAAAAAGAGAAGTTCTAACATTTCTCTGAAGATTTTTGGAATTAACTGCCAGCGTGCCTAAAAGTGAAAATTAGCTATATACTAGGGTTTCTGACCTAGGTTTAAGCGTATAACGATCGTGCTATAACTTTTATCGACTTCGATACGATCCTTTGGCTTTTCCTGAACTTTCTCCTTCATAAATTTATTTCATTTGGTAAACTCTTGTTCAGGTTTCCTTTCACGATACATCAAGCCTAATTGTAAATGGAAATCTCTTCCACTTATTCTAAGCTTAAAAACTTGGGTCTTACATTACTACCCTCCAAAAAGAAAGTTTCGTCCTCGAAACTTAGGGTTCAGTAAAAGCTCTGACTATTGTTCTTGATCTTTTCCTCTAACTCCCATATGGCATCGTCTGTGTCTTTGTTCCAAATAACTCTTACTAAAGCACTCTGCTTTCCCTTCGATTGTTTCACTCTTCTAGTCCCAATGTTGACCAACGGCGTCTCAACAGACATATCATCTTTCAACTTGCCGAGGTTTAACTACAATCATCAATGATAACACCACTAAAACTCTTACTCGAATATGATCTCCAGCTTCTGAAGTCAATCTTTACCCTAAGATTCTCATTCCACTTAGAAAAATTCACTCGCTAATCTCTAGCTTGTATCACCGAAATCCATAACAAGTTTCATTCACTCTTAGACTTTAAGCAACTTGTCCAAATATGACAACCTCAAGTGTTCATCTTAATACTAACACTTCCCTTTTTTGTAACTTGATCACCATCTCGTCAATCAACTTCTTAATCTCTCTATCAAATTCTAACCAACTTCGAGTCCTAGAAACTTAAGACAACAATTCATAGACTTAAAACCTGAACCTTCACCAAGTTTGGACCTTTAATGTCCGTTAATTCTTCAATGCTTCCTAAATGAATATCCATTTCTTCAAACTATATCTCCTTCGCAAGAGAACTTATACTTAATGCGAACTTTTTCCTCCCAGCTCGACTAATCCTCGATCCAATCAAGTTAATCTTACCAATCCTTCTATCAAAGTCCATAGCCAGCTCTGATTCCGAATATCACCCCCTCAATATTAAGTTGATCAAGCCTAATACATCGAAGGTGAAATTTAGAAAAACCCACTGGAACAGTCAATGAGTTCCTATCATCCAATAGTCACAAATATCCTGACCTCACATCCTCAACGATTCCGCTACGGAACTACACGCCCTCGACATCATACGTATACTATCCATAAAAAATCTCTATGAGATTCATTCTTCAGCTTCTAGCTTCCTTTTAAACGCATCGGTAGAAGACTACTTTCTAAGCTTAGCGTGTCATTCTAAACCTCGTATAACTTCTATAGCTAAAATACGAGCTACGGTCAAATAAGGTATTAATAGGCGTAATAACTATAAGGTCAAAGCTTAGACAGTATAAGTAAGTTAGGTGTGTTTGCACACGCTACGAGAGTAATGGAATATATTATACTGAAATGAGAAAGAATGGTTAGAAAGTTACCATCGTTCTGTTAAGTTAGACAAACAGCTAGTACTCATCATAAGATAGCATTTCCATAACTATACAATATGATTAAGCAATAACTTCAATCAATTCTAAGCGAAAAATCGCTAGCAGACAATCAATTTTCACTCTTTGCAGAGTCACACAACCTAGCACAGAAGACCTATTCCCCAACAACTCCCAAAAGACTCGACCGTGCTCTGATACCACAATGTAACACCCCGATTTCGGTGGCGTCACTTTAGTAACCAAAAGTAAACTTAATGCGGAAAAACGTAAATATTTTTTTTTTGATAATAACTAAGACAAGACTGAATTAAATAAAACCCAAATGCGAAAAGCAATAAAACTATTATCCAATATATATTTACAACCCCCCGCTGTAAGTACCCAACCTCGTCACGAGTAACCTCCAGTGACGGAAAGTAGTAGAAAAGAACGCCCGTAGGCAAAAGGTATAATCCAAAAGAAAGGTTAGGTGTCTGCAACACTGTCCCTCAAAATAAGAATAAGTCAGCCCAGATGGCCTAAAACAAGACCTCTTAAGTCCAACCAACTCTCTGTGATTCCCGTAAAGGAACCACACAAAAAGCTATAGGTGGGAAACTACCCTGTCCCTAAAGAAAACAAATGATGTTCAGAGCTAAGACTCTACTCCTACACTAATCCCATCTCGAGGAGCTCACACCAGCACTAAAACCTACATGCTAGCATGATCGTCGTCCGAATTCGAAATCCAGAACGACCTAGTCTATGTACACCATCCGTCCTCCGCTCGCTATCGCGATGCGCTCCTGTTCCAGCATCCCAACTCTAGTTTCCCCCGAAGGGTGAACCGTCGTGAACCAGTCCGCCAAAGACATCTGACAAAGGGCGTTTGTCCGCCAAAGCACACACAGAAGACGCGAGGGTCAACTCCAAAGAATTACATAAATAATAGCACCAATAGATATAGATAAGAGAATAGCCACTTAGGCTTATAGCTAGGGATAACATCCTAGGGTTGCATATTCCATAATGAACTTAACGGCAATAATAACAATTAACATGTTCCAAATAGGATTAACAAATAACAATCACACTCGACAACTAAATCAGTATGCATGAATGCAGGATGATTAGTCAAACAACGTCTCCGACTCTCACTCGACAACTAATATTTTTTTTTTTTGGTTTCCCTAGCAAGTTTCTTCGGTCCCACTAGTCCACAGGTGGGCTTGTGGTGACACTGTTTGGCTCCCTCGCCCCGCTTCAGCAGTGATCGCCATGGACCATGATGGTTTGACGCGTGTAGGCCACATGTAATGTACTGAAATAATACAAAGGTCAACGAATCTGTAAAATCTCAACCGCTATCTCTGATATGTCCCTTCAAATCATAATAAAGCCTGTCAATTTGAATTCAAACCAATGAACTTTAGCCGTTGTAACTTCTCATTCAACGTGCCTTTCCCGTTTCCCCAAAATCCGCGTCACGCTCCCCTGAGTAATCATTTCATCTTACCACGATGGGACACGATTTCCCAACCGCTATTCGCTTTAACTTTTAAATTCCCCCTTACCCTATCATTCACCACTTATTGCCAACTGCCCTCATACCCGTTCCTGGCTCTCATACCATCTTCCTTCAACGACCCTGCAAACTCCGGTCCTTCTTGCTCTCCTTCAGACAACCTCTTTCCGGTTAGTTCTTCATCCCTTCTCTCTTCATCCTTTTCTTTTTTTTTTTTTAAAAACAATGCCCTAGACAGGAGCCCTTTCCTCCATGGAGGAAATCAAAGCTCATCGCTTGGAAACCTTCGCCACTCTCCTTTCCCCCGTCCAAGATGCTCCTAACCAAGGAATCCTCGACCAGCCATCGGGGCTTTCCACCAGCGACTCTATTTTCGACCTTGCCCGCACGACTGGCGGCCTCTGTAGCACCCCGTTGTTAGAGAACCTCCTTCGCACCACCGGATGCCAGGACAAAGACCGCCCCTGGCAACACCGCGCGTTCAATAACCCCAAGTACTCCCATTTTTTCTTCGTATAAGAGTATTTGTTTCTTGATCTTGACATTAAACTTCCTTTCTCCCTATTTCTCACCCGAGTGCTGCGTGATGTCAACGTTTCTCCTTGCCAAATTCACCCCTATGCCTGGACCTATCTGAGGTGTTTAGCACCTTCCCTTGCCCTCTTTTCTTTTTTCTTTGAAGTAGGTTCCCGATCCCTGGGGTCCTCGGCTGGGTTGTTCTGGCGCCCCGTCCGGGTCGAGAACGGTTTGTTCCATGCCAAGTTGGTCCCGAACCCCATTTAGCCCGCCGGTACTTCCGGGTCGTTGTTCACCCTACTTACCCCTCGACATTCACGCAGAAAGAAGGGAAAGCCCTCTTCCCGTTTTACTGGACCTAGTGTCCTAAGTCCATGGCTGACTCCCCTAAAGCGTTTCCCTCTTCCGGAGAAAGTTTTGCCTTGGGGGTCCTATCCCGGCTTCCCCGCCTTAGTTGTGCTGAATTACTCGGCGCCCCTCCAGGCTCCAAGCTATTCCCTCGATTAGGTTTCCCTTCTAAACGTCTCCTTCAAGCCTTCCTCTTAGTCTTTCTGTTACTGATGATTTTTTTTCCTTTTGCTTTTCAGGAAGTATGAAGTTCTCTACTGCCGATCTGCTGAAGGCCTTCACGTCTGGGAACGTTAAGGCGCCCTCCTCAGCCCAGGTTGGAGAAAAAAGACAAAGCTCGCCGGTGAGCGCTTGCTCGCCCAAGAGGAGCAAACTAGGCGAGCCAATCCCTCAAGCTACTCCTTTGACTGGTGCAGGCGAAGGGTCCGTCGCGCCTGATCCTGTTGTTGCGGATAGCGCTCGCGATCCCCTAGTGTCCGACCGTCATGGGGGGGCGGGTGCTTCCCATACTCCAGGTGCCCCTCGCCCCGTGACCTCAATGGAAGGTCAACATACACCCTCTTCCATCCGCCCGTCGTTTCCTTCGCTCGTCCAGACGACCCTCGGTCCATCGGCCCGTAATTCTCCCGTGGTTGGTGGCAAGGGAGAGAATCTCTTTGCGGCCCGCCCGAAGGGCCCTTGCAGCAGCTCTTCCCCATATCCTTTTTCCTTCCTCCTTTCTCACCCCTATTTTGAGAAATTGAGGGGGCTCCCAGCCAGAACCCGCAAGACGTCGCCCAGGAAGCTGTGTCAAATCTTTTCCGTGCCGGTTGTCTGTTCGCCCAAGTGGCCTGGCAGGCGCGGCCTCTGACCGGAATAGCTGGGCTTCACCAGAAAGTGGAAAAGCTGGGCTCTGATAACCTTCGGGCTAATGACACTTGCTCCAAGCTGTCCAACCAGTTGGCAGCGGAGGAGGGTAAGGCAAAGAAGATGCGGCAGAAACTCAAGGAGGCGAAACTTGCGCTGATAAGGGCGAACGAGAAGGAGGAAAAACTCGAGGCCCAGGTCGAGGAGCTCCGACGGGACCATGACGCCGAGGAGGCTACTGCTGCTTCTCAGGAGGAAATCCTTGCTGCTAAAGACAAGGAGATCGTTGTCTTGCGTGAGGAACTAGCGGGCAAGAGTGAGACACTTGCCGAGGCTTAGTCGGATTTGGCATCCAAGTGTAAACTTCTGGCTGATAAGGAGGCCCAAGCCACCGTCCTGGGAAAGAAAATAAGGAAGGAGGCTGCCCATGCGGCGGCCTAGGAGCGTGTCAGTGGCTTCCTTATCGCCAAAGCTCAAGTCAAGCACCTCCATCCTACTATCAACCTTGACTCCTTGGGAACCTTTAAAAGGGTTACCCCCGCTGGGTTGGAGGGTCCAGAAGACCCACCGGAAGTTGCTCATGTTGATCTCGGGGACGCTGTGGAACAAGAGAAAGAGATATGATGTTAACTTTTTGTTTTGAATAATTGTAATGCTACTTCTTTTGCTTTGTTTGATTGTTGTATTTTCTACTTTAAGTTAATCAATTCAGTTTTATTTCCTATGTCTATTTTAACGCTTCTCGCCTTCTCTCGCATTCTTTCGCACCCCCCTTAGTTTCCTTGTCCCTGAATTACGTTCAACGACATTGGTGGTCTGCCGGGTTTAACTAGGACTTTTGCTCAATTTTTGAACTGAGGCTTTGTTCACACCATGTTTCCCGTAAGATCAGGTGTGGCCTGGCCAGCTTTGCTTGGCGAGGCTTACAGCTGCTCGGGTCCCAATGGCCATATGGGTTGCCCGATACTTAGCCTAGTTAGGTTTGCTCGCCCATGTTTCAGGGAGGCTGTATGGATAAGAAGCTTATTCGCACACATCGCCGATGAGTGACGACAAGTTGCGTCGGCTTTTCTAGAGCGATCCCCAGACATCAAGGTCGTGTTGGGATCGCCACTTTCAGGGAATTTTTCCCACCTAGCTCTTGTCGCAATTCAGTGTGATTGAAATGACTTGATACAATTTTTGTATTTTCAATCAGACGTTATAGTCAACAAACTCCCGAGATGGAGAACAAGAACATGTCTTTGTTTTTACTATTTAGGCGTTTTTGCCAACAAACTTCCGAGGTGGAGAACAAGAATGTGTTTCTTCGTTTTTAATCCGACAATCTTCATGTGTCGCGCTCAGTTGCTCGCCCTCGTGCCAAGCCGGGTTCTTCCTCAATCTTCAACTGTAGTAGTACCTCAAGCTTGCCGCATTCCAAGACCGCGGAACTCGCCTCCCATCTAAGCTCTCGAGGTGATAGGCCCCCTTAACCTTCAAAATCCTATAAGGGCCCTCCGAGATCGAGTTCAACTTGTTCCCTGTGTTCCCTGTTCGTTTCTTAAGCACCAAGTCCTCGTCCTGCATCGCCCTCGGGCGGACCTTCGTGTCATATTTCGTTGCGGCTCGCTGCTTCATCGCGGCTTCTCTCATACGAGCCTCGTCTCGCGTTTCAGATAACAAGTTTAGCTCTACTGCCATATTGGAAGGATTCTGGCCCTCGAACTGCGGCGCTGTCCTCCAAGAGCTGTTGTCTATCTCCAAGAGCAGCATGGCGTCCGCCCCGTAGGTCATCCTGAAAGGAGTCTCCCCTGTGGTTGAGTGTTGCGTCGTGTTATAGGACCAGATCACAACCGGAAGTTCGTCCAACCAAGCTCCCTTTGCCTCAAATAGTCGGCACTTCAAACCCCACAAGATTACCTTATTTGTTGATTCTGCTTGCCCATTGGTCTGAGGGTGCTCCACTGAAGAGAATCTTCTCTGGATACCCATTTCTTCACATAATTCCCTTGCTTGATTACTCGCAAATTGCGCTCCATTATCTGAGACAATCGCCCTTGGGACCCCAAACCGGCACACGATTCTTTTCCAGTAGAAGTTTACGATCTTGCCTACGGTAATACTGGCCAGGGGCTCGGTCTCTACCCACTTGGTGAAGTAGTCCACCGCCACGAGGATGAACTTCATCTACGACCTGGCGGTTGGGAAAGGTCCGACAAGGTCAACTCCCCACATGGCGAAGGGCCATGGCGAGCTGATAGTGGCCAGCTGCTCTGGCGGGGCTTTGGGTAAGTCTACGAACATTTGACACTTTTCGCATTTCTTTACGAATTTCGCACAATCTCTTCTTATCGTGGGCCAGTAAAATCCCGCCCTGAGGACCTTGCTTGCCAGGGATCTTCCTCCTTTGTGGCTGGCGCAGACCCCCCGTAAACCTCCGCCATAGCGGTCTCATACTTCCCAGGCGGGAGACACCTTAGGAGGGGCGAGCTAAATCCCCTTCGGAAAAGCGTTCCATCAAGCAGTGTGTAATGCCCCGCTTCTCGCCTTTGCTCCTTTGTTTATTTCACTACCCCACTCGGCTCTCCTGCCAAGATGTCCACGATGGGGTCCATCCAAGTCTCTTTGCGGTCAACAGAGGCCACCAGCTCTCCCTCTATACTTGGATTGGCAAGTGTCTCCTGAGTCACACTCCGATTATTTCCAGGCTTCCGGGCGCTTGCCAGTTTTGCCAGGGCATCTGCCCTTTGATTCTGCGTTCTTGGCACGAACTCAACCACTACCTCCCTCAATCCACCCATCAGGAGCCGTACAAGCTCCAAATAATTTATCAAGGCCGGCTCCTTCACCTGGAATACTTCATTCACTTGATTCGCCACCAGCAGCGAATCTGTCCTAACCAGCAGATTATCGATCTGAACCTCGATAGCCAACTTCAAACCTGCAATCAAAGCTTCATATTCTGCCTGATTATTACTAGCTTTAAACTGAAATCTTAGAGACTGCTCTAGTACTAACTCCCCAGGTCCTTGCAACGTGACCCCTGCCCCACTTCCACTCCCATTCGATGACCCATCAACGAACAACGTCCATTGCGTACTTACCCTATCGCCGACTTCCGGTGTTAATTCCACCACAAAATCAGCTAAAGCCTGCGCTCCGACCTTTCCCCTCTTGTCATACTGAAAACCATATTCTGACTGTTCCACCGACCACGCGACGAGCCTTCCTGATAAGTCCGACTTCTGCAACACCTGTCTCAAAGGTAAGTCAGTTCTTACTTTTACCTGAAAGCTCTGGAAGTAAGGCCTTAGGCGTCTAGCGGTAACGAGTACGGGAGCGCCACCTTCTCTATCTTTTGGTATTTGATTTCCCCCCCCCTAGAGTGTATGGCTCACAAAGTAAACTATTTTTTGCTCGCCATCTACTTCTTCGAGAATCACTGAGCTGATTGTGTGGTCGCTGACGGAGAAATACAAATGTAAAGGAAGGCCTTGGACGGGTTTCGATAGAATAGGCGGTGCAGACAACATCTCCTTAAGGCGTTTGAAGGCTTCCTCGCATTCTGGACTCCACTCAAAAGCTGTGTTTTTCTTAAGGCACTTAAAGAATGGAGCTGACTTGTCGCCCGAATGAGGGAGAAACTTGAAAAGGGCCGCAATCCGCCTCATCAGGCGCTGCACCTCTTTCACACTGCTTGGGCTCTTCATTTCCTAAATTGCTTTACACTTATCCGGATTGATTACAATTGCCCTCGATGTTATCATGAAGCCTAAGAACTTCCCACCTTGTATCCCAAAAGAACATTTTTCCGGATTGAGTCTCATGTTGTGCTTTCGGAGCCTGCCAAAAGCTTCCGACAAGTCCTCATGATGATTCGCTCCCAAAACGGACTTTACGATCATGTCATCGATGTAGACCTCCATGTTCCTTCCCACTTGATCTTCAAAAACTCTATCCATCAGTCATTGGTATGTCCCAAAAGGCCAATAATTCAGTCTGGCGGTCATGAAAGCTGTCTTGTCTTCATCTGACGGGTGCATCTTGATTTGGTGATACCCTGAATATGCTCGACAGTGGGTAAGAATCCTTCAAACATGCTTTGTTCAGATCCGTGTAGTCCACACACATGCGTCATTTCCCATTTGCCTTTTTCACCAATACCACGTTGGCTAACCATGTTGGATATTTAATTTCTCGAATAAAGTCCGCTACCAACAATTTGTTTACCTCTGTTGAATCGCTTTTTCCTTTTCGTCGCCCATTTGCCGGCATGTATGGGTTACTGGTTTGATTCCGGGATTTAGTGCCGGCCTGTGGCAAATGAAGTTTGGGTCTATTCCCGGCATGTCTTTGTGACTCCAAGCAAAAACATCCAGATTTTCGCCCAATAGCTTCGATCGCCTCTGTTCTTGATTCTCAGTCAGCCTGATCCCGATTTTGAGGACTTTCTCGCCAAATTTTAGTTCCTTAGTTTCTTCGATCGGTGTGGGCCTGTTGACGCGCCCCTTGAAGGTATGAAAAACGGTAGAAAGGGGGGGTTTGAATAACGTTTTCAAGATAAAACTTCCACCTTAAGATTTTGACAAATCTTTCGAGAACAAAGTGCTTAAGATAAGAGATAGGAAAGCACACAAGGATTTTATCCTGGTTCACTTGATGAATCACTCAAGCTAATCCAGTCCACCCGTTAAGGTGATTTCTTCCTTCTTAGAATGAAGGCAATCCACTTATCAGGTAAATGTTACAACTGCACTTGAAACCTACAAGTGACTAAAAATACACTGACTTAGCTCACACTAAGATTCACTCTCTTAGTCTTCTCTAGGATCCGATCAACCTTGATCTCCTAAAGGTAAACTAAACAACTGTTTAAGAATGAATGTTTACAAAGAATTTGCTTCTGAAAAGCTAATAGTAAACACAATGAATTCAAGATGAAAGAATGCTTAGAAAGTTTGAATATAGCTTGCGTGTATAAGATTCTTCCAACCGCATCTTTCAATCTTCAGCCTCTATTTATACTCCAAGGATTAGGGTTTGAACGCTGCATGGGAATGCTACCGTTGGAGGGCAGTTCTGGAAATTCCAGCTTCTGTTGTGGCTGAGAATGTTAGGTAGATCGTCAGGATAGTACATTTGCTTTTGTACTTGGATAGTGACTTGACCTTTAACCTAGTAGACTTTCTGATCAGAGGAGAGCTTTGTGTTGGAACTTGTGAGGCTCGTTGATCAGAGTCAGAGGGAAGCATGGATCTTCTGACTGTTGTATCTTCTGATTCTGAACTCAGAGCGAAGTACTTAGTCTTCAGAGCCATCTTGCTTCTTGCTTCTTAACCAATAAACTGAATTCACTCAGAGTTTAGAGAAATAGAATTAGACTTATCCTGATGTGAATGGTTTATATTGCTCATTCTGAATCCAAGTCATAACTTGATTCTGAGCATAGCTCCCCCTGAATCTAAGACTTGATGAAAACGTTAGTAATGTCTAGATTCTGAGCTAAATAAAATAAGAGTTCAGAGTGTAGGCGCATGACATAGATGAAATGAAATATTCAGAGCGCGTAGGTATTCAGAGTCATAAGCAGGGTATCAGAGTCAAATGAAATCACTTCAGAAGAAGTGAAATGTATTCCTTGTATTTGCCCAGTGACATATCTATGGTCATAGCAGTGGAACTCTTAAATTCTCCAAATAATTAAATCACACTAATCAGCATATACATCAAAAACTTTGAGTTGTACTCCCCCTTTTTGTCATAAGCAAAAAGCTTGGGGTGTGAAAAACTTAGTTTGAAGTACAAGGTACTCCCCTTGAAGGAAGGACTAAGTTCGAAAAGATGGAGAATTAATTACTGAGATTAGCGAATTTAAGAAATAATTAATGCATGAGTAGAACGTTTACCACCGACCACGGGGGTAAAGAGAAGCTTCAGTTACCAAGGATTTATCCTTGAAAAACTGCATAAGCATTAACTTCCGGAGAGGAGGGAATGCTTATATAAAGCGAGTAGAAACGGAGTAAACTTCACAACAAGATTAATACCATAAAAGGATATGGCTTCATACATGGTTGCACTGGAAGTGCTCAGAAGGAAAGCCTTCGAGGAAGACATGTTCCTTAACATCCGGCACCCTGATGGTACACGAACGATACACGAGCTAACGACGACACTGCTGGAACAAGATCTTGGTCCAGAGCTTGAGAAGGATATAAAGGAATTCCTCTGCTTTGTGGAGGAGATTCAGGAGCTCTACAGGCTGGAGCTGAATCTTCTGGAGGAGAAGGAAGCAACTGAGAGAGGACTCAAGACTATAGAAGATAGTCTGGAGAGGGAAGAGCTGAGTATGAAACTCAGAAACGTAGAGTATTCTCTGGATCGCCTGGAGAAGGAAAGATCGGAGCAGCGCCGGGAATGAAGAAGAATGAGGAAGGATCCTCCATTCTAGATATAGGAAAAATTATGTATGATGTAATCTAATGTTTTATCATTAATAAAGAGGAGTTTGACAACTTATGTTATAATTGATGCAGTAATAACACAGAATAAACAAAGATGGAAGAAATTAAACAAGTATAGCATATAAAGCAAATGTCTTAACCAAAAGAAAAACAAAGAACTAAAAGAAAATAAAGTAAGAGGGAAAACCGAAGGAAATCCTAAAGACTAAGGCTTGGTAGAACGACGCAGAAGTTCTTGAAGAGCCCGATTCATTTCCATCAGGATAGTCTCATGAGAATTGAGACGTTGTTCCAAGATGTCAAGTGATGACCCTATTTTAGTAGTGTTTTTAGGGTCATTTCTTTGTTTGTTTTGAGTATTTTTGTTGAGTCTCATGTAGTGTTTCATGCATTCTCATGCATTTTTATTCTTTTCTTTAGTCTTTATTTTGTTTTGGTAATTTAGTAGTTTTATAGGTAGTTTTCTTGCATTTTAAGTAAAGTTTAGGACTTGCATGGTTTTGTTGTGTTTTATGAAGGACCTCTTGTGCTAATGAGCTATTGGAGCTTCTAGAATCTTCCTTGACTTGTTGGTTAGGTTTGGAGAGCAGAAACTGAAGGAGAAAGAAGGCCAAGAAGCATGGAATTGATGAAGAACTTAAAGAGGATTGAAAAGAGGAGTTTCAGAAGCCAAAAAGTCCTTTTCAGGCGAGCTTAAGCGCCTAGGCGCTGGGAGTGGGCGCCTAGGCGCCAATAGGGTCCAGAGGCATGTTTTTCAACATGCAATTGGCGCTCAGGCGCTCTGAATTGGCGCCTGAGCGCCCAGCTTCGGGTAATTTGCCTATAAATAAGGCTTAGGCCAATTTCTTTGATACATTTTGACATTTTACTCATTTTTGATCAAGTTTGAGAGCTGAGGAGAACTTTGGGGCCAAGGGAGGCTTCCAACTTGTACTTTTTCTCAGGTTTTATTTACATTTTCTTCATGAATTCACTAGCCATGAGTGGCTAGTTCACTTTTTGCTTTGGGTTAAGAGATTCTATGAAATTTTAGTTTGTTAAATCCTATCTCTATGCATGAGTCTTGATTCAATCTTGTATTTCAATTCCTTATTGCATGTTTAGCTTTGGTGCACCTTTGCTATAGGCTAGATTATAATCAAATGGAAATTTGTTATGATTTAGGGACATGAATTGGAATAGGTCCTTCTATACTTGCTTCTAGGCATAGAGTGAGGGTAGGGTTTTGTTGGCCTGATTATACATGATATTATACCTCTTATGAATGTTTAAGTACACAAGGAATTGGGCTTAACTTTCAATTTGAGAGAATTACTTTTGTGAGGAATCAACTAGTAAGTACATAGGCTATAACAACAAGAGTTAAATCAAGGTTTCACATGCATAGGATAGGTGGACTAAAATGGATTAGATGATCAGCAACCCAAGGCAATTTTCCATCAATTGTTATTTACATCATTTTCAACATTGCTCTTTTGCAAATATTTTGTCACAATCAACCAAAATCAATTTCTAAATTTTACTGTTTTAAGAACTTTTAAACTTTAGGCTTAAATTAACAATTCTCACTCACAATCCCTGTGGTTCGATATTTTAAAACCCGGAGGTATTCGTACACTTGCGAATTGACCAACATCAAGTCTGGAAGAACTTGGCTGATTTGAAGTAGAGGGAACATCCTGAGCAGATCGAGGAGCTTGAGATTCAGCATGTGTGAAAGGCACTGGTGCAAGTGCTTGACACCGGAGAGCTTTAGCTTCAGCTTCTAGCCTTTCAGCTTCAGACTTTGCATGCGCAATCCTCTCAGCCTCTTGACGAGCAACTTCTTCTGCTTGTTCTTTCTTTCTTCTTGTTTCTTCAACAACCTCCAGTAGCTTTTCTCTAAGCTGTTGTTCATGCAGAACCACTCTTCTGTTGAAACGCTGCCTAGCAGCCTCAATCCTCTGATCCCTTTCCGTAGTGAGATGACTCATCATAACCGAAACTTGAACAACTAACCAATCACTCAGATGATTCCATTCTTCAGCAACAGAGTCAGGATTCTCACTTAGGTCAGTGTGACCTTGGACATTGCGAATCATCAGTGATGCTTCATGATTAAACACACTAATGCACTCAAGTAAGGAGTTTGGCTTGAGGTAGGTATAGGGAACTATGGAAAGATTAGTTTCTGGAGTAGTGGGGTGGTTGCTGCTATTGGCCTCAGAGGCACCTTGAGGAGAACCAACATCTAAGGTTTGGTCATTTGCAGTGTGGGTCTCAAGGTTTGGTTCAGAGGTTTCAACCTGAGGGTGTGGTGATCTAACCGAAGAGTGGTTAGACACTGAGTTTTCTGGTTCTGGTTGAATAGGCTCTTGTTGAATTTGGTCTGGTTGTTGTTGTTGAGCTAAAGGGTCTGCTTCATGCAAGGGGTCAGCTTGGATAGGATTGCAGTCGGATTATCTGCTTGAGACCACAGAGGGTAGTCAATCAGAGGCACCCTTCTTTGTCTTACTTCATCAGAAGTATCTTCATGAGCAGGGGTAACCTTTTTCTCGATCAATCCCATCTTCTTCAAAGATGTGGATGTGAAGACATCACTAACAATTGTCGACAGATCCTCTGTGCATCCTGCCTTAATCAGATCTTCTATGAATTTGCTCTCAATGAAGAGGTCTGAAAGCAGTCTTCCAAAGGGGATGTACTTGATGGCAGACTTGATGGAGGCAGTGGTTCTGGATTTCTTGATACACTCTTTCAGGTAAGAGAACAAGAAGAAGGGAAGGCAGATCTTCTTGTGATCCTGAATGAAGAACAGCATCGCCTTCTGACAGAAGTTGATGTAATCAGAAGAGCTTCCCTTTGGTCTCTGGTTAAAGCAGTGGAGCAGAATCTTGTGCCCGATTCTTAGCTTGGGATGAAGATCCACCACTTTGTAGTCACTCTTGCCAGGTTTGTAGTTGGTGTAGAGAGCCTTGTCGGTTTCTTCCTTTGTTCTGGGTTTCAACTTCGATTCTGTTAGTTGGAATCTGTACCCTGTTCCAGTATGTGCACTCAGAAGATCAACAATTGACTTCTCTGTGATGATGATCCTTCTGCCAGCAATGTAAGAGACCACCTGTGTGTCATCACAATCGGCGTGTTTCCAGAATTCCTTGACCAATTTCACATAAATTGGGCCATGAAGCCTGTTGAAGTATTGTTCCCATCCTTGAACGCGAACTTCAGGACGAAGATCATACCCATTATCTGCTATGTTGTCCAGGTCGAATCTCCATTCAGCAAGATCCTGGAGTTCTTCAGGAGCAAAGACACAATGAACAGCACAATCCCGTTTTGCAATAGGGATCATCTGCCCTTCATCTTGAACTTGAGCTTGTGGTTGATTTCTTGGATTTGCAGGACCCGATTGACCGGTAGGTTATCCTACTGCCATGGTTGGAAATCTTTCATCCGCAGTTTCATTTCTGTTGGGTTTCACCATCTTGAAGGCGGTTGAAGGTTTGGGTAGAAGAGAAAAGGATGAATAGAGAGAGAGAGAGATCGTGGGGATAAGGATTTAGAAACCGAAGAGAGAGAGAGAGAGAGAGTAAAATCAGAAGTGATGGAGATCGTGTGTGTATAGTGGGTTTTGAAAATAACCGTTGTTGATTAAAAAACAAGATAAAATCAACGGTTAAGAAAATAAAGATATCATAGCAGCAGCTAATACCAATAGCACACGTTGGAGAGAAGCACATCAACACTCATTATGACAGACTGTCAGCACGGGCACAAGGAACGATGTATCATAGCAACTGACACACGTTTACTATCTCTGCTTCAGAGTGAGCACCAATGGGTACTTAAACTCTGATGGAGTTACCTTCTGAACTAGACATCTTCTGATAGAGAAGCATCATAGTCAGAGGTTCTGATCCATCTTCATGCTGGACAAAAGTCCATATTCAGATTTTTCATAATGAAATTAAATCTATCCTCTGCTAAGGGCTTTGTAAAGATATCTGCCCATTGATGGTCAGTATCAACAAACTTCAGAAGAAGTACGCCCTTCTGTACATAATCTCTAATAAAGTGATACTTTACCTCAATGTGCTTTGCCCTTGAATGTAAGATAAAATTCTTACTCAATGAAATTGCAGCAGTGTTATCACAATAGATTGGGATATTGCTCTCAAGGATTTGATAATCCTCCAGCTGATGTTTCATCCAGAGCATCTGAGTGCTGCATATTGCTGCTGAGATATATTCTGCCTCTGCAGTAGATAGTGCAATGGTTGATTGCCTCTTGCTTGCCCATGAGACTAAGTTGCTTCCCAGAAATTGACAATTTCCAGAAGTGTTTTTTCTCTCTGTTCTATCTCCAGCATAATCAGCATCACAATAACCTGAAAGCTTATACTCTGATGTTTTCTTATACATCAAGCCAAAGTTAGTGGTACCTTTCAGATATCTTAGGATCCTCTTAACAGCAGTTAAGTGGGTTTCCAGGATGCATGTAGGATGCATTGGAATTGTGGCAACTGTAGATTCCAGCATATTGAACTTCTTCAGAAGTTCTTTAGTGTACTTGCTCTGATGGATATATGTTCCTTCTGGTGTTTGATCTACTTGTATTCCCAGAAAGTACTTGAGTTCTCCCATCATACTCATCTCAAATTCAGCCTGCATCATCTCAGAAAATTCTTTGCATAGAGATTGATGAGCAGAACCAAATATAATATCATCAACATATATTTGCACAATTAAGATATCATCTTTGTATGTTTTGCAAAAGAGAGTTATATCTACTTTACCCCTTACAAACTCATTTTCCAGAAGGAATGAGCTGAGTCTCTCATACCATGCTCTGGGAGCTTGCTTCAGACCATAAAGTGATTTCTTCAATTTTAACACATGGTCTGGATTCTTCTCATCTTCAAAACCTGGGGGTTGATGAACGTAGACTTCCTCTGATATATATCCATTTAGGAAGGCACTTTTAACATCCATCTGATGTAGAATTATGTTGTGATTCACTGAGAAGGAGATCAGCAGTCTGATTGCTTCTAGTCTTGCTACTGGAGCAAATGTTTCAGTATAATCTATTCCTTCCTGCTGACTGTAGCCTTGAGCAACTAGCCTTGCCTTGTTTCTGACTACATCACCTTTCTCATTCAGCTTGTTTCTGAATACCCATTTGGTTCCAATCACATGAACACTTTGAGGTTTCTTCACTAAGCTCCAAACGTCATTTTTGGAAAATTGATTCAGTTCTTCTTCCATAGCCAGAATCCAATCCTTGTCTTGAAGAGCTTCATCAATTGACTAGGGTTCAATTAAGGACACCAATCCTTTCAGACTGAGCAAGGTCTCTTCAGAGGGTCTGAAGGCTGATCTGGTTCTGACAGGTTCATCTTTGTTGCCCAGAATCAATTCCTTAGGATGAGCTGCTGTGATTCTGCTCTTCTTTCGAGACTGTACATCAGAGGGACCAGCTTCTTCTGGTTCATCTTCCTCTGGCTCAACTTCCTCTGGAGCTTTGCCTTTGTCAGAAACATTTATGCTTAAATCTGCAAATCTCTCAACTAGCTTTGACTGATCAGAGTCAAGCTTATCATCAAATCTAACATGAATAGATTCTTCAATTGTTTTAGCATCAGTATTATAGAATCTGAAACCTTTAGAACGATCAGAATAACCAAGTAATAGACATTTAGAAGACTTAGCATCAAATTTATGCAATCTATCCTTAGTATTAAGAACATAACAAACACAACCAAAAGGATGAAAATAAGAAATGTTGGGTTTTATATTCTTCCACAATTCATAAGGAGTCTTATTCAGAATTGGTCTCATAGAGATTCTGTTCTGAATGTAACACGCTGTGTTTACTGCCTCTGCCCAAAAGTGCTTAGCCATGCCAGTTTCTTGGAGCATGGTTCAAGCCATCTCCTGAAGAGTTCTGTTCTTCCTCTCAACAACCCCATTTTGTTGAGGAGTTCTGGGACAAGACTCTCAAACTTGTCATTCTCAAACTCTCCACCACGGTCACTTCTGACACGCACAATCCTACAAGCCTTCTCGTTTTGCACTTGGGCTATGAAGGTAGAGAACACAGCATGAGACTCATCCTTGCGGGTTAGAAATTTTACCCATGTCCAGCGGCTATAGTCATCAACGATAACCATCCCATATCTCTTGCCACCTATAGACTCAGTTTTCACTGGTCCAAACAGGTCGATATGCAGAAGTTCCAACGGCCTTGAGGTTGAGACAAAATTCTTTGCCTTGAAAGGGACTTTTGTGAATTTGCCTTTCTGACATGCTTCACAAAGAGCGTCTGAAGAGAACTTCAGATTGGGTAAGCCCCTGACAAGGTTTAGCTTACTCAGCTGAGAAATCTTTCTCATGCTGGCATGCCCTAACCGTCTATGCCATACCCACTGCTCTTCATTAACAGACAGAAGACATTTCACATTCTGAGCCTCCAACTTAGATAATCTGATCTTATAAATGTTGTTCTTCCTCTTGCTGTTAAACAGAACAGAGCCATCGATCTGACTTACAGCCCGGCATGACTTTTGATTGAAGATAACATCATAACCCTTGTCAGCTAATTGACTTATAGACAATAAGTTATGTGTTAAGCCGTCTACCAATAACACATTATCAATGCATGGACTACTATCTACAGAAATAGTACCAGTACCAACAATTTTACCCTTTTCGTTGCCACCAAAGCCAACTTCGCCTCCAGGCTTAAGTTTTAGCTCTTGGAACATACGCCTTTCTCCCGTCATGTGACGCGAGCATCCACTGTCCAGATACCATGATTGGTGTTTCAGTGGAGCTATCAAGGATATCCGCAACATAGATAATCTTATCCTTAGGTACCCACTTTCTGGGTCCTCTCTTGTTAGTTACCCTAGAGGTTCTGATCACCTTGGGTTTCTCAACATGGTAATGTAAAGGAATTTTTGCATGATATTTAGGCATGGAGAAAGATCCCTTTTTGAGAGGGGGTTTAGCAACTTCAGCAGGTAAAGGGTCAGGGAATATAGTACCAGAGGGAACGCATTCATATAAGGATTTAGCTTTAGGCATAGGAGGCTCATTTCAAATTGGTTTAGAATAGCCAATGCCATGCATTCCATTTCTCCTTACACCATAGATCATTGAAGCCATTAAGCTTCTGTCTTCGCTTTTAGCCAGGAATCTTTGAAAAGATTTTTCATACTTAGATTCATGCTTACTAACAGAGGCATCGCAGGCAATTACTTCTTATAACTTAGCAATTTGATTTTTAAGCACAGAGTTAGAATTTACTAAAGCATGGTTATCATTTTTCAAATCAGAAATGATTTTCTCATGTTCAGAAGGAGTCTTAGAAGCAGCAGATAAGTCCTTTTTCAACTTTTTATGCTTAGACAATAAAGAGTTATACTTATCCATGATATCAAACAAAGCATGTTTCAGTTCAGAGGTTGAGAAAGAAGTGAATACCTCATTTTCATCGTCTGAGTTGGGATCTCCTTCTGATTCTGAGTCAGAGTCAACGACATCCTTTGACTCTGCTCCTTTGTATTTGACAATGGCCATAAGCCCTTGAACTTCACCATCAGAGTCAACATCCTCTGACTCTGATTCGTCAAAAGTCACCATCAGACTTTTCTTGGTCTTGAAGTGCTTCTTTGGCCTCTTGTCCTTTTTCAGTTTTGGACAGTCACTCTTGTAGTGCCCTGATTCTTTGCACTCAAAGCATGTGACTTCCTTAATCGAGGACTTCTTCTGGCCTGAGGATTCAGACTTTCCTTTGGCCTTTCCAGAGCCTTTGTACTTGCTCTGCCTGTGCTTCCAGATACGGTTGGGCCTTTTTTAAATCAGAGTCAACTCATCTTCATCAGAATCTTCTGATGCTTCTTCAGATTCTTTTGCTTCAGCTTGGAGAGCTTTTGATTTCTCAGATTTAGCCTTCTCAGATTTGGATTTCAAGGCTATAGATTTCTTCCTCAGATCTTGCATCTTTAAGCGCTTCAGCTCATGGCATTTCAGTATGCTGATGAGTTCTTCCAAACTCATATGCTCAACATCTCTCGTAAGCTCTATTGAGGTCACCAACGACATCTAGCTTTCAGGAAGACTCCTGATGACCCTTATGACATGATCTTTTGTAGTGTAGCTCTTGTTGAGAGGTCGTATTCCAGCTACAAGCAATTGAAATCTGGAGAACATTTCTTTAATGGATTCGTTTGGTTCCATGATGAAGGATTCATACTTTTGAATCAAAGAAAGTGCCTTTGATTCCTTCACTTTCTTGTTTCCTTCATGAGACATCTTTAAGGATTCAAAGATGCCCTTGGCAAACTCACGATCTGTAATCTTCTAGTACTCTTCATAAGAGATAGCACTTAGAAGAATTGCTCTAGCTTTGTGATGTTGTGAGTACAACTTCTTTTGTTCTGCAGTCATCTCTGACCTTGGGATCTTCTTGCCTTCTGCATCAAATGGACGCCCATAGCCATCCACAATAATATCCTAGAGATCTGCATCGAAACCCAGAAAGAAACTTTCAAGTCTATCTTTCCAATATTCGAACCTTTGACCGTCGAACATGGGAGGCTTTGCGTTGTATCCATCTTTCTGTGTTTCACTGGTGGTAGCCATTGTTTTTCACACCGGCCCGGATCACTGAACACTATTAGGTGTGGTAATCAGAACTTGCGCTCTGATACCAACTGAAGGTATGAAAAACGGTAGAAAGGGGGGGTTTGAATAACGCTTTCAAGATAAAACTTCCACCTTAAGATTTTGACAAATCTTACGAGAACAAAGTGCTTAAGATAAGAGATAGGAAAGCACACAAGAATTTTATTCTGTTTCACTTGATGAATCACTCAAGCTAATTCAGTCCACCCGTTAAGGTGATTTCTTCCTTCTTAGAATGAAGGCAATCCACTAATCAGGTAAATGTTACAACTGCACTTGAAACCTACAAGTGACTAACAATACACTGACTTAGCTCACACTAAGATTCACTCTCTTAGTCTTCTCTAGGATCCGATCAACCTTGATCTCCTAAAGGTAAACTAAACAACTGTTTAAGAATGAATGTTAAGAATTTGCTTCTGAAAAGCTAATAGTAAACACAATGAATTCAAGATGAAAGAATGCTTAGAAAGTTTGAATATAGCTTGCGCGTATGAGATTCTTCCAACCGCATCTTTCAATCTTCAGCCTCTATTTATACTCCAAGGATTAGGGTTTGAACGCTGCATGGGAATGCTACCGTTGGAGGGCAGTTCTGGAAATTCCAGCTTCTGCTGTGGCTGAGAATGTTAGGTAGATCGTCAGGATAGTACATTTGCTTTTGTACTTGGATAGTGACTTGACCTTTAACCTAGTAGATTTTCTGATCAGAGGAGAGCTTTATGTTGGAACTTGTGAGGCTCATTGATCAGAGTCAGAGGGAAGCATGGATCTTCTGACTGTTGTATCTTCTGATTCTGAACTCAGAGCGAAGTACTTAGTCTTCAGAGCCATCTTGCTTCTTGACTTCAGAGTCTCCACTTTTCAGCTTCTGGATCTTCAGAGTCTTCTACACCATCAGAACATCTGAACCTTCAGAGTGTCTGGGTGGGTTGTCAGAACGTCTGGATCTTCAGATTTGTGTGAGATAAAATTGCGTACACCGGCTGTCCCTTTAGCACAGTGCTTCTGATTTGTGTGAGATAAAATTGAGGTCAGAGCCTGTAAATAACACACTCAGAAAAACACGTTAGAGTACCATAATTGTTCATACTAAAATGTTAACTTGTAATCATCAAAACATAGAATTGTACTACTCGATCAAAACTTGATCTTACACCCCTCGCCTCTCAGATCTAGGTTTTCGTGTGGCACATCAACCTCATTGCATCGGTGTCCTGTCGAGGCATTCTTTTTCCCATATCGTTCCACCGCGTTGCAATAGCATTCTCTTGCACTCTTCTGGTCCACAACAACTCTCCCAATACGCCCATCTGGCAACGGATACTTGACCGTCAGATGTGCTGTTGATATCACGGCGCACAGTCGGTTCAAGGTGTTCCGACCGATTATCATGTTGTAGACCTCACCGCTCCCAGGATTAAATATCTTACCTTCAGCGTCTTAGAGTTCTCAAACTCGCCAAATGTAGTATCGAGGTCGAGGACGCCCCTTACCCACACTTGTTCGCCCGCAAACCCCACAAGAGTCCCTGCGTAGGGAGTGAGGTCTCCCTCGTTAAAGCCGAACCGATCAAACGCATTACCGTAAATGATGTCTGCCGAACTTTCTTGATCTAGAAGCACTCGCTGTACATTGAGCTGGTTGACACGGAGTCAGACTACAATCGGGTCGTCTAGGTGCGGCTTTATTCCGAAGAAGTCAGTGGACGAAAATGTAATGTCTGGGTGCGAAAAGTCAAAAGGAACCTCCGTGACCGCGTTCACCGCCCTGGCGTATCGCTTTCTTGCTACACTAGTGACTCCACCTCCACCAAACCCTCCGGCTATCGTGCTTACCTCTTTAGACATTGGGGCCTTATCACTCTGAGCTCTAATAGGTTTTCCCACCGCTATCACCTTCTCAACCGCGCGCTGCAAAGCAAGACATTCCTCTATAACGTGGTCCGATGCTCGGTGATAAGCGCACCACTCGCCCCTTGGCTCGCCAGCCATTCGTGTCGCCCGCGTTTTCTGAAAGTTTTCTGTCTGGGACGATCTATTTGCGTACACCGGCTGTCCCTTTCGAGAGAAAATTCGCCACTCCTGCAACGATTTTCGGTAATTTATCCCTTGTGACGTTTTTCAGCTCCGCCACTGCCTCCGCCCCTCGGATCTCCATATCCTGCTGCTCCAGGCGGCTATTATCGTCGCGAATTAACCATCTCCAATCTTTGTGAGCGTCCAGCGCCTGAGGTGATAGCAGTTCACCTCCCGAGACTTCCAACGAGGGGACTGAGGACTCCTGCCCCTCACCGCGCTGCCTTCCACATACGCAACGCGATGGCGGATCGCACGCTTGTTTCAGCCTTCCTCCACTTCGTCGAGGAAGGCTGGAACTTCTCTCAACCAAATCACAATCCACGTAGTCCGAGAATCAAAATCTACCGATCCCCACAGACGGCGCCAAATGTTCTATCCAAGAACATAGAGATGAGGTATGGTACCTATAGTGAAAGGATCGTGATGCTAGAATTTAGAGAGAGTTTAGAGCGTAACCGCTTGGAGAGAGAAAGTAACTGAATTTCAAGCTTGTTATTTCTCAAATGATCTAAGAGCACCTTACAATTGGTAATCGTCCCCTATTTATAGATTTGGGGGTTGGGCTTGCCGCCCCTAACTTCCCTTAGTGGGCCAGTTGGGCCTCCCGGGAGAAGGCCCAATTTCCTGGCTTGCACGTCGCCCTGGGCTGGCGCTCCTGGGCGAAGGACCCTAGGGTCTCGCCCAGTCCAGTACGTGGGACGGATCACTACCCGGAAGTACCGGCGGGCAAATCCGTCTTTGGCGTTACTCTTGTAAGGATGAAGACGTTGGCGCCGGATACGAGACTTCAGAGAAATCCAGCCGCGGGACCGCAAGGATTTAGGCTCCATGGCGTATAAGTAGAAGAAGTGGGTGATTGAGGGCTCAAGGCCCACCGCGTCTCAAAGCATCTCAAAACACTTTGCGAAGGCCAGGGCATTTGGGTGCAGTTGGCACGAGGCGACGTTGACTGCCTTCATTACTTGGCAGAGGAACGACGAGAACGAGAATTTTATTCCGAGGTCAAGATGCAGGTATTCATAGACATAGAAGAAGTGAGACATCTTCTTTTTTACTGCGCCTTCAATCGTGCGGTTCTTCCACAGACGGTTTTTACTCTTGCAACCGGTGGTGCAGAGGATAGATTCGAGGGGCTTCTCGAGGCAAAACCCACCGGCCCGACGAGCGTTGTCGGCGACGGATTCATCAGTAGTATGCTCAGAGGGCTGGTGTAACGCCTCGATTTCTCGAGTGTCACACAGTAACCAAAACGTTGTGAATTTTCGTCGTTTAATTAATTAGTCTTCAATTAGTGACAAAAGTTCAATTTTACAAAATTCTTGAAACTTAACCATTTCGAACTTGCGGAAATAATCATCAACGTAAACCTCAAACTTCATTAATCATTGAAAAGAGTATGAAATAAATATCCGAAAGAAAACTTCAAAGTAAATTACATCAAGTTAAAATATCCGAACTAAAATAAAGTAATGGTTCAATGCTTCCAAAACTCGATACTCTCAACCCAAAAGGAAAAATGGATGTCTCTCAACCCAACCATATCCTTGGCCCCTTCCTCTTTATCTTCTTCCTCTTCATCAGGAGTGTAGTCGTCATCCGGTAGTGGCTCGTCACGTAGTATCAGCTCCCAAGAATGAGTCGTCGCCGTTATCTTCACGACCATCTACCCCCCCCCTCCCCAAATAAACACATAAACAAGTAGTGCAAGGGTCAGGTTCCACAACAAATCATGCATAAACATAATCACATCTCATATAAACTTTCATCATATGAACATAACCACATGTCATAACTTCTCTTGTATTAATAGCACTAATTGAGTTAGTAACCTACTCGCAGTTAGACTAACGTTTCCTCACATCACACAACCCACCAAAACTCCTTGGTCAATCACGTACATCCGCAGATGTACAATCACATGGATACACAATGATCCACAAATCACAATTCTCACGGTGACCGCAGTCAACCAATTCACGAGGATCCACTGATCCACAAATCTCCCTCGCGTGCAAGCTACCGTTTGTCTCTAACGGCACCATCGTTCTCATGGACCATAGTCTACACTAGACCTATGACCGATTATTCACATTTACTTGCAAGCGAGTTAAGTCCCATTCTCTTTGTATTTAAGGCTCTAAAGTCCGTCCTAGAGTCTTATGTCAACGACGAATCAGAAATAAATGACAACATACAAGACACAATGGAAGGGATTACAACTGGATGAGAGACCTTCCAAAAACTTCACAAGTAACATCATGCTTAACATATAGAAAATCATGAACATATTCACAAGCTTATTCACATATAATTCATAGCATCTCCTAATCACATGTTCCTAAACAAAAACTTCAAACATTTTCGCAACTTAGCTTTTGACAGCAGGAACAACATTCATTGAAACTGGTCTACCGAATACATCTTTTAACCAAAAATCACGTATGATACCTTTCGGGAAAGCTATTTTAAAGATCTACAACTCTCTAGCTAAACACTATTCATCCGAGATCCAGAAACGAGTGATAATAGGCCCTGAAGTCCGCAGTCCAGTACAGAAAACTGGCAGAGAACTTCCACCTCTAAATTAATTTATAAACCAATTAAGCACAAGGTTTTAAGCTATGTTCCAACAACAAAATCCAGATAACATGTGTCTCATAACATGCTTTAATTTCCAGAACCAACAACACTCAACAAGATTTCATAAAAGCATGCCAAGAATCACAACATCACAAAACAATCATGGTAAAGCCCTAACTCTACCCTTTTCCTAAGAACAAGCCCTTACCTTGATGAATCTTGATGAAAAAGAAGGGATCTTGATGCAAAAGAGCTCCCAACAAGCTGCTGTCCAGCCCCTCTTCTTCTTCTTCCCCACTCGATCTCTCCCTCTCGTACTCACTATCTCTCTCTCACTCTCTCGGTTTTCCTCTCTTTCTTTCTCTCTTCTTTCTTCTCTTTTCTTTTGTTACATGAATGAGAGGAAAAGGTTGTGTTTTCTTTGTGATTTGAGAAGAATGAAGATGAAGAAGATAGAATCCTTGCTTTCCTTCCTCGCCTTCACGTCCCCTCTCTTTTCCTTTCTCTTTCTCGGCTGCTCTTTCTTCTTCTCCCATTCAACTTGCGTCCCTCACTTCACTCTCTCACGGCCTCTCTTCTTTATCTTTTCTCTCTTGTGCTTCACGTGTAATTGTGGGTTGAAGGAGCTCTCTGTCAGCCGTTTTACTCTTAAGGAAAAGAAGCTGAATCCTTATTTTCCTCCTTAGTCAACTTGCGGCTACACTATAGATGGGCTAGGGTTTTGATTTTTCTTCTTTTCAAGCCCAAAACAAGCAAACCCTGAACCCAACTGATTACCCACTTAAACAGGTCTGAATCAAAAGAAAACCCAATCACTTTTTATTTAAAACCAGATTAAAACCGGAATTAAAAGGAAAATTAACCAATTAATCCGCTGGCACTGTACAGCCAAAACCATCGTCACTTAAACTTCGATATCTCGGGCTACCAATATCGGAATGACCTGAAACCACTTGGAGAATTCTCTTAACTTAAAGGGCTACAACTCTCATGAAGAAAGTTTTCCCAAATGAGGTCATTAAAACCCTCTAAAAATTCGTACAAGGTGACATCCAGAATCTGTCAAAACTCAAACCTTGTCAAAACCTTCATTTTTATTCAATCTCTCACTTGAATAGTATAAAATGAGTTTAGGGCCTTACAGCTGGCGGATGGCCTCCTGCGCAGGGCTCTCGGAAACGGATTGTGGAAGGGTGGCGAATATTTTGAACCAGAAGGCCTTGGCCTCCTCCTCGCCGAGATGGACTCCTCATGGGGGAGGGGTCAACCGAAGTCATTGGTTCTGGGGTGGAGTTTTTGGAAGAGTTTCTAGTACGGCGCCTGGGAGACATTTCTCGAAAAAGGAATGAAAGAAGAGGAGCAAGTTGGAATTTGAGCAGGGAAAATCCGAAGGGATGAAGAGCAGTGGCGCTGGAGTGGCGATTTTCTGAGGAGTTCTTTAGAGTAAAATAAGAGTGCAAGGAGTGGAGATTTCGAAAGTGACAGATGGTAAAGGAACAAGGTACTTATAGAAAAGGGGTGACTGTTGGAGGAAGACGCGTGTGAATCTCCTGTGAATGGTTGGTTGAGATCGTGGGGAGGAAGTGGAGAATTGTGCCCCATAATGACGAAAAAAATGATTACTTTGGGAAAGGCACAGATTTTTGGGAAGAGCGAGCGACACATTAAATTGGAAGCTACAACGTTCGATTGGCTTAAAATCTGAAGGAACAGACTTCATCATGATTTGAGGGGACGTTTCGAGGGCAGCGGTTGAGATTCTGAAGATTCGCTGACCTTTGCGATTCAACTAACACATCCCGCGTGACCCTCACGTGCCAAGACACCAAACTAGCGGGCGCTCGCTAGCACTTCAAGGCGAGATTGCTTATCTTCATCGCCACAAGTGGACTTGTGGACTTAGGGAAATTTATATTCGCTTCACGCCATGTTGGCGACCTGCTCTATTACTTAGTAATCCTGACTTAGGCCAATTTTTATTTAATATTTGTAACTTTATTTTTAAAGACACACTTAGCTCCCATGCTTCGAGCTCGGTGTCTTGAGGACTTGTGGACTGGGTGAGCCTCGGGAGGGCCTCGCCCAGGGCTGCCCGCCTCGTGGCGGTATCACAAGCTCAGAGTTGAGCCTACCCACGAGGCCCAATCGGCCCAATATGGGTAGTTAGACTAACAAGGTCCAGCCCCTAGCCTATAAATAGGGGCAGTTACCACATGTAAAGGACTCTTGGCTCATTTGCTTAATAACAAACTCTCAATTCAGTTATTTTCTCTCTCTAAGTGGTTACATTCTCTCTCTAGGCAGTTACACATTCATCTCTCTTGTGCAATTCCTTCACTCTAGGTCCTATACCCTATCCCTATGTTCTTGGCTGGAACAATATATATTTGAAATTTTACATTAAATACATTTAGTAGCGAAAATTATTTCTTTGTATTAAATAATTAAAAAAAAAAATTTGAAAATGAAAAGTATATTATTAATAAGAGTGCTTGAGCCAATAGCAAACCAAGCGAGAACCAAGTACAATCTGAACTGAACTCGAACAACCTATGAACAAGTTGTCCGAACAAAAATTAATCCACCACCAACCCACAAAATGGCATAAACGAAATCCCAAGATAGAGCCTCATTAAAACCTTGCTAGGCAAAACCCAATGGGAAAAAAGCCTAGCAAGGAAAAAGAGAACTACAATCATGAGATAGTCATTCTGTACCTGAGTTCAATGATAATACAACCTTTAGCTCAATGCATTAAAACAAATACTCAAAAACTAAGACGGCCACTAGAAGTCGAAGCACCAGCAGGTTCATCCCCAAGTATCCATTACGACCTCAACCTTATTAATCAGCAAACCCAGCAGCAGCATGTATAAAAGACCTTCCATTTTCGCACCAGCAGTAACAACAATAGTAGTTTTAATTTGACCTCCACAACATCTAGTTTATAACAGCAGCAACAACATATTTTTTTTGACAGCAACAACAAGCTTCTACATCCTTATTAATCAGCAAAACCAGCAACAGCGAGCTTCCATTTTCGCACCAGCAGCAACAGCAACAACAGTTTGAATTTGACAGCAGCAGCATCTGGTTTATGACAGCAAAAACATCATATTTCTTTTGACAGCAACAACAAGCATCTACACTAGCACTTAATACCAGCTTCAGCAACAGCATATTAGCACAACAGCAAACACAGGTAAAAAAACAACATCCAAAAGCACTATCTTGGGATAGTCATTCTGCCACAGCAGAAAAGTTGCAGCAGTAGTCTAAAACACCCGCCACCAGCTGCAATAGCAACAACCAACAACAGCAACGAACAATTCCAGCACCAGCAAATAAACAGATACACAACAGCCAATTTACAACAGCAAACGCAGAGACAGCAGTAACAGAAACAACAGTTTGCATTCAACAGCAGCCAATTAACAACAGCAACAACGATTGTCAGCAGCAACAACAACATCAGAATTAACGGAATAGCAACAAAACAACAGCAGCAACCAGAACCAAATAACAGCAATAGTAATGACGACAACCACAAACGCTACTCATTTAATTGCGTTTCTCAAAGAAAAAGTAATTCTGATTTCAGCTGCTGAATTACTTTTTTCTCAATCTCCCTCTTCATTGTTCCTCCTAGCCCACATGCATTCCATATGAGCCAAGGCCCCGACATCAAGGCCCCGACATCTCACTTAAGATGAGGGTGGTTTTCACGAATTTGAGCTTCCAATCCTCTCAACATCAGTGCTTCAGAACCTCGAGGTTTTAATCCTAACTCATTTCCTAGCAACCAAGCTCGCTGCGCTCGTGTTGTCACCTCATCTTCCCCTGTCACTGGCTCGAGATAATCATCTGGTAAAGCAATAGGTTTATTTTTGCTGCCCTTTGGCCTTCCCCTCTGCGAACTTTTCTTGGAAGAATTTGTGTTTGGCGAGTTGTGAGGCGTGGGTGTTGTTAAATCCGCCGGCATAATTTCTAGCTTCCTGGAAGGCGATTGTGACTCCTGGGGGACGCATGGTTGAGGTAGGGAAGCATCGCCGGGAAGGATTTTCCTGACAATATGGTGAGGGGATGTTCTAACGTAATGATCTTGACTGCCATATTCCTGTACATTGAACGCAGAAGAAAAATACGCTGTCCAATACGTTGCCAGCCTCAGAAAATCAGTTCTGTCGTCTAATCCTTGGGGCAAACAGGGCCTTTGCAATTGTTGAACTTGAAGTGGGTCCCAGTAAGTTGAGTATAAAGGCCAGCTATATTTTTTAGCCATATCCTGAGTGTTAAAAGAATAACCTGTAACAGAAAACTGGTTATTTAAAATAAAATCAGGATTTTTTAAATCATGAGGGAAGATTTGATTTTTGGATATCTTGATTGCTTCTGCTTTAATATTGCTCTTCCATTCCTCAATTTCCTCCAACGTATAACCTGTTTCTTTCAAAACCTGTAACTGCTCCATGACTTCCTCTCCTGCGTTGAAATCTCCATTGATTACATTTGAATTTGAAATTTTTTTCTCCTCCCCCATCTGGTGCAGAACCGGCCGGTCATGGGCTGCCTCCACCGCCGGCAATGCGTACGAATCCAGGGGCAAGTTCTTATCACGGCCAGCCAATGAAGTACCAAGCTCAAGCGACTCTATTGAATTCGTTTCAGATTGTTTCTCCTCTACATCCACAATGCTTTGAAGCCCTTCTAGTTTATCATTCCTGAAAACCTCATCTTGTTCTCCTGATTCAACATCAGCAACAGAATCATGCCCTTTATCAAAGTAAAGAATTAGCGCAGATGCCTCCTCATCAAGAATGTTATCATTAGTCCTCGAATCATCACCGAAATCTGTAGCATCCTCCGAGTTGTATACCTTCACCGGCGTTGATGGCATGGACTCCATCTTTCCGTAATAAAAAACAGACTCATCTTTCTCTACCAGAATTACACATGTCGTGCCCTCCATGTTTACTGACATGGTAAAACAGTGAAGAAGCGGGTGATGCATGCGTACAAGGATGCGAGCAAAATCAGCCCGATGGCGATATTAGTTGCATCATCCAGATTCACATATCTGCCAATTCTATTCCCTACTGCTGTGAAAAAAGAATCAGACCATAAACATAATGGGACTTGCCATAGACGAATCCACACCAAATGTGCAACCCCAAAGGTAAGCGGAGTGCACGGATGCAAGTCTGCTAACTTCTGTTCTAGGAAAAAGCTACATTTTGCTAAAGTATCCTCCATCTCCTCCTTACTCTCAAATTCTAACAGAACCTCATCTGCACCAAGCGGTATAAAGCGAAAATTGTACATACCAATCTGAGCGAGTTCATCCTGGATAAAATCAACTGGTTTAGCCTCAAGAGTACGAGCTCGTGCGCAGCGTTGGTACCAAAGATTATCCATATCAGAAGTTGTAAAACTCAATTGACCAATTCCTGGTTGTCCTGCCTCCCCTTGAGACTTAACATAATTCTCTTCCTTTGTTGGCTCCTTTTTTCCGTCAGGGATTGCTTGATGTTGTTGTATCTTTGGTCGCCATATCTTCTTGAGGCCTGAATTAGTGGAAGTTTGTTTTTCGTTTGCCCTTTTAACCACGAGGTAGTTGCCATCCACCCGCAACCCATTGAGTATCCGAATTGCCTTACAAGCCTCTTCATCATTCTGGAAACGGACAAACCCATACCGGAAGCGACGCTGAAACCATCTGTGACTCTCCCTGCCTTTCCAAAAATTGATTTCAATTTTAACAAGGTAATCCTATCACTCAAACCATCAACATAGACAGAAAAAGACAGCCCCTGTGTCTTCACGTTTTTCTGATCATAAAATGCCTGCTGATGATGAGAAATTTTCCTTTCCGGAACCACTGTGTTGGCCGCCTGTTTGTGTTGATCATTCCGACCATATCCACGTCGAGTTCGCCACTGATGTTGATCCTTCTGCTGTCGTGATGGCCATGGAGGACGCTGTACAAACCGTGTATTTGAACCCCTCACTGATCGTGCATATGGATATTGACCCTTGAAACCATACCTTGGATTTGAGCCCCTCACCGAGCGTTGAAACTGCTCCTGCGCCGGCCACCCCCGTGACCTGAACCACCGCGGCTGCGCCACCCACCCAGAACCTCTCTCTCCACTCTCCCTCTCTCTCATTAGAGAAAAAAATATATTAGCCCTTAGAATGGGTGACAGAATTCAAATAATTAAAAACTATATCCACTTTATTATTCATTTGATTAATTAATAATTCGTAAAATTATCAATTTCTCATATTTAAAATAAAATATTAATACTATATAAATTTTAATGATTAATCACAAATGGAGAATTAACATTTAAATATTATAAATTTCATAATATTAAATTAACATTAACATTAATATTATTTTGTTTTTTTAAAATGAAAGTAATATTATTAATAATAAATCAAGCATGAGTAAGGGGTTCTCATGGCTATCACAAAGTATACAAAAAAGACTGTGCCCCCGAATAACTAAACGACTCCCAAATGACTTCCCCACATTAATATTAGTTTTATTTTTATTTTAATTATTAATCACAAGTTGAGAAATCTTTAAAAAAATAAAAATAAAATTTATTACTATTTTCTTAGTAGAACAAAATATTAGGCATTAAATTTAAATATTAAGTTAATAAGTTAAGTATATATTATATAATATATGCATACATAAATAAATAAAAATTTACTTGAATTAGTGACAAGATTCAATAGTTTTTATTTTGCAATTTTCATTATTATTTATATATTAATTTTAAATCTTTTTATGAATAAAACTAAAAATTAAAATATAATAAGTAGTTAAAATATTAATTATCGACTTAAAGTTAAGAAAAAAATTACGAAGATAAAAATTATAGTCTTTTATGTAAAATAAACATGTTAAATACTGACATTACTCAATGGTTAAATATCTTTTGTAATTATATATTGCATAAATTATTTTTCAAATTTTAAATGATTATGTACTAGTGTTTTTTTACACGTGCTTTGCACGGGGAATGTGTCTATTTTATTTGATACGTCAATTAATACCTTGATTATTAAAAATATATTAAACAACGGATGAAATAGAAGAGTCAGAAATACTAAGCAAAGTGGACATAAAGACTTCTCTTGTAAGCCTGATTGAGATCAACAGGAACTCGTTTCACATTCTTCGTGAATATGAAGACAATAGAACAAATCGTAGATATAAGGAATTACCAACATATTAATCTTAAAAAAAGTGAATGTGATAGTAGCACAAATCATAAAGTATGACATTATTGAGTTTATTCCAAGTCATGTAAGTTTGAGTCAATATTGCAGGGTACCTAAAGAATCAAATAATAACACAACTTGATATCGTTATAATATCATAATAATCAGTACTCACTTGTTCATTGTTGTGGTCTTGCTCGGACAAACTCAATCAGACCACATATCCCCATAGGCCATAGCCTTGACGACCCACAAACTTCATCAGACACATCAACAATATCACCGCCATACCATTTCAGTGTTAATTTTAAATGAAAATTTCATTGGTCGAGCTAAAATTAGCAATAACTGTAAAGAGACACATTTGACTAAAATTATCGAAAATTGAGAAACCTCTTCCTCCACCTCCTTCTTCTTACATCAGATATACACATATTTTTTGTTGCTTTCAACTAATACATATTAAATCATCATGCCATATTATGTCTCAAAAAATATCAGCTACAAAGGCGACTGTCCAACACTTCAAAACTGAGAATTTGTTTCAATTCAGAACAATCTTAAAGAATTCATTTTTGACATTTATAGACAATTCAATGTCATTACAGGAAGCTCTCCATCTTTGCCAAAATCTAAATCTAAAGGTCATTGTGGCTCATGCTCTTATATCTTCATAAATGAGAGGCATGTTCCAGCAACGGAACCTTATGTTTCGAATCAGCAAAGTCATTTTGTATTCATGTTGGCTCATGCTCATTTCCTCTTGATGACCGGGATTTAGTCTTGTTTTTAGGGTCATTTCGTTGTTAGTTTTGAGTCTTTTTGTTGAGTCTCATGTAGTATTTCATGCATTCTCATGCATTTTTACTTTTATTTGTGCATTAGCATTAGTTTAGTAATTTTGTAGTTTTATAAGGGTTTTAGTTGCATTTTATTTGAGTTTAGGAGTCTTAGGTAATTTCCACTTGTTTTTGGAGCCTTTTGTGCAAAACTAACCTTTGAGTTTCTAGATATTTCCCTAGCTTTGTCATCAAGTTTTCAGGTTGTAACAGTTGAAGAGGGAAGGTCTAGAGGCTTGGAGACATGAAGAAGGCATTAAAGTGGAGTTAAAATGAAGTTCAAGGGGTTTTTGGGCGAGCAATGGCGCTCAGGCGCCCCTGTCCGGCGCCTGAGCGCCAATGAGGCAGAAGCCAGCGTTTGAAGCTGGCGCTTGAGCGCCCTGGTCTAGCGCTTGAGTGCTCCTTTGGCAGATAGCTTATATTTTGAGGGCGCTCAAGAATGCTTTGTCAGGGCTTGAGCGCTCAGTTTCGCCCCTTTTGCCTATAAATATGTGTTTAGTTGTTTTCTTTTGTATCAATTCCATACTTTGTAAAACTCAGAAGGTGAGGAACATCTAGGAGAGTGTGAGAAAGCTTCTAAGCTTGTAATTCAGGTTCTTTGCCTTGCCATGCTTGGCTAATCTCTCTTCTATTGCTTTTGTTTTGTTGTAAGACTTTTCATCTTTAAGTTATAATCTTAAGTTCTTTCCCACATGTTCTTCTTCTTCCCTTGAATCCGATTTTCTGAATTTAAATCTAAGCTGGTATGCATGCTTGCTTTATGCTTTTCTATAATCAGAACATAAGTTTGTTATACATTAGGGAACTGATTTGGGATTACCCCTTCTAACTTGGCTACTAGGAATAGAGGAAGGGTTGGGGTTTGTTGGCCTGAACTTATAATCTTTATGCTTTAAACAAATGTTTAAGTACACAAGGAATTGACTTATCTTTTGGTTTGAAAGAATTATCTATGTGAGGCATCGATAGGTAGTTGCTTAGGCTATAGCATCAAGGAAAGATTCATGAATTCATGTGCATAGAATGATGTGCTTAAATTGATTAGTTGAACAAAAACCCAAAGCATTTCCATCTCTGTTTTTCTTATATTTTATCTTTGCTACTTCGATGTATCTTTTTCTTAATAAAACAAACTTTCATACTCAAGGCTTGGACCGAATTCATTCACTCACAATCCCTGTGGTTCGATAATTAAAACCGGGTGGATTCGTACACTTGCGGATTTACCAACAAGTTTTTGGCGCCGTAGCCGGGGATTGTTTGTGATTTTTGGTTTGAGTTACGAGTTTGAAGTTTATCTTTTTCTTTGTTCTGGATAGTCTACCTAAGACTATAACTTAGGGCTGAATGGGAGACAACCCATGTTTTTTTTTTTTTTTTTCTGTTTTACGTTTTTCTTTTGTTTAGTGTTTCAGGAAATAAAAAGAGCGCTTGAAGGGCCAATGGTGAACACTTGGAGGCACTCAAATCACTAGGAATGACCTTCTTTTGTCACTCTGAGTTTAGTCCATGCATTTTTGCATATTTTTCTTTTATAGATTTTGTTTATCCTTTTTGATCATGCATTGTTATAGATAGAGTCTTTTATGCCTTGGTCATTATTTCCCTTTACCTTAAATGATATGTTTCCAAGTTTTGCGCTCTCACATGATGCCTATTTTGAAAATGTTTTTATGTGGATACTTTGTGTTGTTTTTTTTGGGGGAGTGATTGTATGTTTGGGAAAGAGAGGAGGAGACTTCGGTCTTCTGAGTGTTTCTTAAGGATAGAGTTGATGTGAGTCCACAAGGGTCCCTTTTTGACCCTTCACTATATGATTTTCCTGGAGGATCCTGACTAACTTGCACTTCTTGGTTCTTTGTTGATTTCTGTGCATGCTTGAGAGTAGCTTTAGGAGACTTGCATTTTTGAAACTGGTAGGTTTTCTTGGACTTCATAATTTGTTTTATAACATCTTTGTCCCTAGTCGACCCTTTTGAGTCTTATGGAGATTTCCTTGTTACCCGTGATGTATGGGCTGGTTGAATGGTTGGAAATTGGGGAGTTGTAGTCTTTGTATTTCAATGGAGCTAGTTTATAAAAAGTGCAATTGTCTCTTACCCCAAGTGGAAAGAAAAAAGTTGAAAAGAAAAGTCAAAAGAAAAAATGAACTCCATGGCAAAGGTGGAGTTCCAAAAAAAAAAGCAAAGAAATAGCTTGAAAGCTCCGGAATTCCAAATAGGACCACACTCAGATTTTTGTGCAGCCTTAGTCTTCTTTAGGGACCACCTACCTAGTGTTTTACCTAGCCAACACTACAACCCTTTTGAAGTCTCGTTGAATAATGCATTGTTAACTTTAGTTGCTCTTGAGTGATTGATTCCCGAAACCTATGAACTTGCTTGTGTGCTCAGTGCACTAAACAATTGTCTCATGCTAGGATGTTAGCTCTAAATGTTTCTCATAGTGGACTCTAATTCTTCGTTGTCTGAAAGTTGAACGAAGTTGATTTGTAAATCTTTCTCTTGGAACTAACTGCATTCACTTGATCCCCCGGTTTTCTGAAAATGTATTCCTCTTTTGGCACGTGTGTTGAGGGCAAGCTAATCTTAGTGACGCTCGAGGGCGAGTTGTCGTTGAGTACAGTGGTGAGATGACCAGGATTTGTCTTGTTTTTAGGGTCATTTCATTGTTAGTTTTGAGTCTTTTTGTTTATTCTCATGTAGTGTTTCATACATTATCATGCATTTTTACTTTTATTTGTTCACTTGCATTAGTTTAGTAATTTTGTAGTTTTATAAGGGCATTAGTTGCATTTTATTAGAGTTTAGGAGTCTTAGGTAATTTCCACTTGTTTTGGAGCCTTTGTGCAAAACTAACCTTTGAGTTTCTAGATATTTCCCTAGCTTTGTCATCAAGTTTTCAGGTTGTAACAGCTAAAGAAGGAAGGTCTAGAGGCTTGGAGACCTGAAGAAGGCATTAAAGTGGAGTTAAAATGAAGTTCAAGGGGTTTTGGGGCGAGCAACGACGCTCAGGCGCCCCTGTCTAACGCCTGTGCGCCAATGAGGCAGAAGCCAGCTTCTGAAGCTGGCGCTTGACCGCCCTGGTCTAGCGCTTGAGCGCTCCTTTGGAAGATAGCTTCTGTTTTTAGGGCGCTCAAGCATGCTTTGTCAGGGCTTGAGCGCCAAGTTTCGCCCCTTTTTCCTATAAATAGGTGTTTAGTTGTTTTCTTTTGTATCAATTCCATACTTTGTAAAACTCAGAAGCTGAGGAACATCTAGGAAAGTGTGAGAAGGCTTCCAAGCTTGTAATTCAGGTTCTTAGCCTTGCCATGCTTGGCTAATCTGTCTTCTATTGCTTTTGTTTTCTTGTAAGACTTTTCCTCTTTAAGTAATAATCTTAAGTTCTTTCCCACATGTTCTTCTTCTTCCCTTGAATCCCATTTTCTGAATTTAAATCTAAGCTTGTATGCATGCTTGCTTTATGCTTTTCTATAATCATAACGGAAGTTTGTTATAGATTAGGGAACCGATTTGGGATTACCCCTTCTATCTTGGCTACTAGGAATAGAGGAAGGGTTGGAGTTTGTTGGTCTGAACTTATAATCTTTATGCTTCAAACAAATGTTTAAGTACACAAGGAATTGGGCTTATCTTTTGGTTTGAAAGAATTATCTATGCGAGGCATCGATAGGTAGTTGCTTAGGCTATAGCATCAAGGAAAGATTCATGAGTTAATTTGCATAGAATGATGTGCTTAAATTGATTAGTTGAACAAGAACCCAAAATATTTCCATCTCTGTTTTTCCTATATTTTATCTTTGCTACTTCGATGTATCTTTTTCTTAATAAAACAAAACTTCATACTCAAGGCTTAGACCGAATTCATTCAGTCACAATCCCTGTGGTTCGATAATTAAAATAGGGTGTATTCGTACACTTACGGATTTACAGAAGAAGGTGGAGAACGTTGCTTTCCAGCAGCCACCTTGGACCAACGCAAAATACAATTAAAGCAAAACTCATCTGCAACATGGTTCAGTTAGTTCTAATTGTTTATGAAATTTCAACTAATGAACCCAATAAATCTTCTATTGAAATATAAATTCTTCCCAACCAAAAGTAACCCGAACAATCAAAAAATTGATGGAATCAATTTCAATTGAGAAGGAGGAGATGGTTGATGCAGTATTATTAAGGAGCAATATAGGTAAATCTTAGATAATTAAGGCAAATCTTTTAAAATTTTAATATTTTATGAAAAAACTTCTCAGATTTAAAATTACCTTTAAAAATCGGTTTCAAGATTTGTTATGGAAATAAATTTTAGGTGAAGAAAAATTTTATTTTTCGAGTATTAATTAAATTTTATGGTATTTTTATGGAATTTTCGGATTTTTATTTAATTAATGATATTTTATGAGTTTTATTGTGATTTGTCAGTTTTTATTAATTAATTTTGATGGTATTTTTATTGAATTTTTAGTTTTTTATTTAATCTAGGTAAATCTTAGATAATTAGGGCAAATCTTTTAAATTTTAATATTTTATGAAAAAGTTTCTCAGATCTAAAATTACCCTTAAAAAATCAGTTTCAAGATTTGTTATGGAAATAAATTTTAGGTGAAGAAAAAGTTTATTTTTAGATTATTAATTAAACTTTATGGTATTTTTATTGAATTTTCAGATTTTTATTTAATTCAGAATTTTATGAGTTTTTATTGTGATTTGGTAGATTTTGATAGTTTTTATTAATTAATTTTTATGGTATTTTTATGGCTTAATTGCACTTTTGGTCCCCCAACTTTAGCCTTCCTGCGAAAATCGTCCCCAAACTTCAAAATTAGCAAAAACCATCCCTGAAGTTTACACCTGGTTGCAAAATTGGTTTTCCGTTTCACTTCCGTGAGAAACTAACAAAATATTCCGTTACGAACGATTATCTTCAAGAACAGCTAGAGTATTATCGTTACGAGCAGCAGGACGAAGGAGAGCGCGAGGCAGAGGCTATGGCTGAATTTGAGCCATTTTCAGCGGCGGTAAGGGAAGTGGCCATTCCAGATAATATGAAGAATATAGTCCTCGAAACATACAGCGGAAAAGCAGATCCAAAGGAACACCTACTGTATTTCAATACAAAGATGGTGATTAGCGCTGCTTTAGACGCAGTCAAGTGCAGAATGTTTCCAGCGACTTTCAAAGGAACAACAAAGGCGTGGTTCACAACTCTTCTGCGAGGATCCATCACCAACTTCCGAGATTTTTCGTCCAAATTCCTCGTCCAGTTCTCAGCGAGCAAGACTAGGCAAGTGACAATCGAGGACTTGTACAACGTGCGACAATCTGCAGGGGAGACTCTGAAACAATACGTGAAACGATTCAGTGTTGCATCGGTAAAGATTGAGGAATCGGAGCCTAATTCCTGTGCCCCGGCCTTCAAAAATGGTCTACAACCTGGAAAGCTAAACAGCAAACTGAGTCGTAAGCCGGCCAAATCGATGGCGAAGGTACGCGCGCGGGCGAACACGTACATCCTTGATGAGGAGGACGACGCTTTCAAGCGACGAAGGGCGAAGGTGGAAAGGGATGGTGATCAGGGGGAAGCGTCGCCAGAGATTAAAGCAAGCAAAGACAATGTTGAAGGGAGTAAGAGGCGAGACAAGAAAGTCCGGGCAGCGGAGAAGACAACGAGAGACCCTTTGTATCCAAGGAGGGACAATGCTGAGCATCGCCGACCCTGGCACCAGGCTGACTCTCGTCGGCGTGGAGAGTCGGGAAAGAGTCTGAGTGCTCATTTAACGGAGCTGCTGCGTGAGGTCAAGGCGACCCATGCCGTTGAAGAGGGCGAAAGGGAAGCAGACCCGCCGCGACCAAAATCAGATAAGACTAAGTGGTGTGAGTATCATCGGTCAGTAGGACATGATACAGGGGATTGTTTCACTTTAAAGAATGAGATAGAAAAACTCATCAGAGCAGGGCGAGCGCAGCTAAATGACTACAATGAGCGTTGGAATGGCGAGCGACAACAGGGAAATAGGTATAGGAACTCTCGCCAGCAGGATGATCGCCGACGGGAGGATCGCCGCCGCACGGCGAGTTCAGAAAAGAAGGAAACACTGGCTACCAAGAAAAAGAACGCAAAAGAAACATTTAATAAAGATATCGACCCACCGGTGGGCACAATTAATACAATTGCAGGTGGTTTCGGCGGAGGGGGAGATACAGCTTCGGCAAGAAGAAGACATGTCAGGGCAGTAACCTCGGTGCAACAATACCGAGCTCCTTTTGGTTTCCAGCATCCGGATATAGTAATCTCATCAGCGGATTTTGAGGGAGTCAAAATGCATAAAGATGATCCGGTGGTCGTTATGGTTCGGATCAACAGTTTTAATGTTCGCCGGGTACTTTTGGATCAAGGTAGCTCCGCCGATATCATTTACGGGGATGCGTTTGATAAGCTGGGTTTAACCAATAAGGATTTGATGCCCTATACAGGAACGCTAGTAGGGTTCTCGGGCGAGCAAGTGTGGGTGCGAGGTTATATAGATCTAGACACCGTTTTCGGAGTAGAGGACAATGCCAAGCTCCTTCGTGTAAGGTACCTGGTGATACAAGTTGTAGCCTCGTACAACGTTATCATTGGGAGGAATACCTTAAACTGTTTGTGCGCCGTCATTTCAACAGCTCATCTTGCAGTAAAGTACCCGCTGCTTTGTGGGAAGGTGGGGAAAATTGTGGTGGATCAAAGAAGGGCGAGGGAATGATACAATAATTGTCTCAGCATGCTCAAGGGTTGAGACGCGGGAGATAGACCAAGGGCGGGCGAAAAGGCAGAGGAGTAACCAGAGGCGAGTTGAAGAAGAAGTCGGGAAGACAGAATGGGACGGACCGTTCACAGACATTTCAGCGGAAGAACGCTGGGCAGGCATCATGGATGACCTAGAAAGGTATATGTTCAGTAGGGAAGTGTTGGCGATTGAGCCTAGGCTCACCCTTGAGCAAGAAAGACGGTTGGAAAAGCTAGTAGAGGGCAATTTTGACCTCTTCAGCTGGAGTCCAAAGGACGCTACACTTTGGAACTTTCCGCGGTTCAAAGCGTCAGCTCTTTTTAGCATGGGACCAGGCGACTGGAAGGGGAAAGTGGCGATGGGCTGAAGCATGGACTTGGAAGCATCTCGGCGAGAAGATTATGGATAAGGGTTGAGTAAAGTGCCTGACCGCTTTCGGAAGAAGAAAGGCTCGGCACACGGTGGTAGGAACAAAGGGAAATTCGTGGCGAGGGAAATAGCCTCCAGGAACAAGAAGGTCAAGGGTAACAGGCAAAAGAAAGAACTAGAGGTGAATGGGCATTCTGCGAGTGAATGGATAGCGAGTACCTCGGGGACGAAAGAGGAAGTGTTGGGCACCATACTTTGAGGGACGAGCTAGGCAAGCAGGGGCGCGGCAAAGAGGATGACGATTGGGGTTAGCCACGAAGTAGGACTAAAAAATAAAGATGCACTCTTTTTCTCCGACACGGAAGTTTTTTAATGAGGCATCCCTCGATGTAAAAATTCAAAGAAATCAAATACAAAAGGATATTCACCAGAAATACTCCTAGCTCAAATCATTCAACTCCGTTCGCCCGGTGAGAAAAATTCTCCGAAGGTGGCAATCCCAACACGACCTTGATGTCTGGGGATTGCTCCGGGAAAGTCCAGTGCGAACCGACGCTACCCAGATAGCAAAAATTCGATCATTATATCACGTTCGCCTGGTGAGAAAAATTCTCCGAAGGTGGTAATCCCAACACGACCTTGATGTCTGGGGATTTCTCCGGGGAAGTCTAGTGCGAAACGCTGATTTCTCATTGGCGATGTGTGCGGGAAAGCGATTTATCCCTAAAATGGGGCAAGTCCCTTATCCCCTTAGTCTCCCCGAAATCTGGGAATAAGAAATAAGAGACCTCCCCAAAATATGTGGCGAGAATATAAACTAGGCGTAAGTCTGGGTAAACCCATATGGCCATTGGGTCGTCGAGGCCGCACCTGCTCTTACGGGAAATATTGGTGCGAAGAAAAGCCTCAGTTCAAAAGCTGAGCAAAAGTCCTAGTTTCTTTGGCACACCTTCAAAATCGATACACGAATGAGCAAAAGGAAAAGCTAAGCCTAAAAGGCGAACGGAGAACATGAAACGATGGAATTTAAGGCAGAGCCTAAAACGGCGACGAAAAACTCGAGAATAAAACCATGCATGAAACAAGTTAAATGAATACAAAGATACAATTCAATTACCAAGAAAGCAAAATACATACAATTAGTACGAATATAACTGTGTTTCATTAACTTTTCTCCCTCATCTTTTCTTCCTCAATTTCAGCAAAGTGCTCGGCGGAATAGCCTAGGGGATCATCTCGACCAACAAGCCCGTGAGGAGTAACTTTCTTAAAAGCTCCCATGCCATCAAGGTTGATTCCTTTGTAGAGATGTTGAACTTGAGCTTTGGCAAGGAAGAAACCACGACCTCGCTCCTCCAAAATTTAAACAGTAGCGCCAGCCACGGACCTAGCCTGAGAAGTCTTGATTTGCGAGTCCCTTCCGGTGAGGGCCCGTTTCTTTTCCTCAAGCTGCAACCTCACGTCGGCGAGAGACTCGTTCGTTTCCCCCAGTTCACAGAGGAGGGACGCGATTCCCCGATCCTTGAGGATGCAAGTGGCTGTGCCGGCGTTAATCGACTCTATCTTTGCATTCACTTCCCGTCGCAGTTCAAACCAATCCAGCTCCAAATCTTCCATCCTATCTTTACAAGCTGATAAGTCTTCCTCATGGCGGTTCAGCTCTATGCATAAGTTTGCTTGCTTGTTGGTTTGAGCCACCATTTGGGACAACATCTCGTCATACTTGCGGTGCGCTTCCTGCGCCGCTGCCTGGTAGCCTTCAACCTCCTGCTGGAGTCTCTCCATCTCTAGAGAAGAAGCTGAGCCTTGAGATAGTTGGGCGAAGAGACACCCTGCGCGTAGAAGGTTGAACAGAGCTTCCTGCACGGCCTGATCAAGGTCGGGAATCTCAGCCACTCTCGCGCTCCCATAGAAATTGTCAGAAAGGACGAAATCAATAGGAGAAGTCCGCTGGTTTGGAATGGAGCTTGCTTGATCACCAGTGGAAGTGAGATTGGCCTTGATAGAGGTTTGGCAGGGAGATGGCGGGGTGCGAGGAGCAAGGTCTTCACCCTGTGGGTCTACCGGGCGAGCAAGCAAGGTTTCATCTAGGGTCGCCTCGACTTGAGGAGACGGGCGATCAGGGAAGAGAACCGCCGAAGGGACCCCCTCCAGATTTGGCTCGCCGGTAGTAATTCCTCTAGGGCAGGGTGAGGGTTCTGCGTCGCCCGAAAAAGCGTTTTCCTCACCCCCCAAAGCTTGAGGGAAAGCAGCAGCGTCGCCAGTCTTGGATCTTTTCACCTTTTTCTTCTTTTTCCTCTCTTTCTGAGGAGAGGGAGCATCGATACCAGGGGCACCCCTTTTGGATTTTTGGATTTCTCTTAAGGGTAAAGGTTGGACGGTATCCTCCGGCGTAGGTTCGGGCCCTTTTGGAGAGGGGACGGCCTTAGCCACCTCGGCGGAGGGGATGGTGGTAATGGAGGAAGACCCTCTGACTCTCTTCGCAGGAGGGGCAGCGATTTCGGCGTCTGAACTAGCCGCAGTGCGTTTCTGTTTCACTCCCTCGGTGTTAAAGGTGGGAGGAAATTTGGGAGAATCAGCGGCCAAAGCACGTTGCAGCGAGGCTTCTGTGAAATTGAACCCCTCCAAGAGTGAGCGGAGGGAGTCGCTGCGGACAGCCTCCAACAGTTGGGAGCACTCAAAGATGGGAAGTCCGGCGAAAAGGCCGATGGTGGCTTTGTCCTCGCTGCTCAGCGACGAGTCAGTTGGCGGGGGAACATCACAAGGACTCTTCGTCCAGTAAAGGGGAAACAGAACGGATCCATCTCGTCGGGTGAAGGCTTCAGGGTAAGATGGATGAACGATCACATGGAAATAGCGTCGCCCGAGGCCCTTCTTAACGTTACTCTTATAAAGGTAAAAGCGCTGCCGACCTGAGCGGGATTTCAAGGAAATCCATCCGGGAGTTTCCGTCTTCATGCATTTTGGGTCTACCCCATAAAAGTAGAAAAAGTGTGAGGCTTTTTCTTCGAGGCTGATAGCTTCGCAGAGGATCTCGAAGAAACGGATGAAGGCCCAAGCATTCGGATGGAGTTGGCAAGGGGCCACATTGATTTCCCTCATGACTTGTCAGAGGAACGGGGAAAAGAGTAATTTGATTCCTAACTCAAGGTAGAAATATTCATAAACATAGAAGAAATGTGGCCGTTTAGCCTTTTGTTCAAGACCACGACACCTCCAGGGGCGACGAATGTCCAAGCCTGGGCCGATGATGAGGGCATCCTCCAAAGACTTCTCACGGCAGAGCCCTCCGGCTTTATGAATTGACTCGGCGATGGACTCGTCAGTAGACAGCTCAGAGGTTTGACAAATGGCCGCATGCTTAGGCTCTTTGACTGTGGGCTGGGGAAGATTGATGAAAATTTGTCGCCAAAAGGCATCTTTCTCATCTTCGTTAAGGGGAGTTCCCCCGGCAGGAGGCGTAGCCGTCGGGGAAGGAGTGGGGGGCGCAGAGGCAGAACTTCGGGATCAGGAGGACCTATGGGTACGACGCTTGGGAGTCATTTCTGAGAATGAAGGGAGAAGGTTCACAGGAAATGTTGAGTCGATGACTTTTGGATTATCGCCGGATGTTCAAGAATGGCGAAAGTGGAGAAGAAAGAAAGTTTTAAAGTGGGAATTAAGAGTCGGTTCGAAAATCGTGTCCATCATGACAAAGGTGGGATGATTATTTGGGAAACGTGGCACTAATCCTGAAAAAGCAAAGGCAGCGTGTTAGGCGAAAAGTTGTAACCGTTGACGCTGATTGGTAAATTCAAAAAATTTCAGGGTTTGACATAACGCATTAAATGGAAGGTACCGTAACGGAAGGTTATTGGTTGAAATTCGGGTTGACAGGGTTCGCTGGGAATCGAAAAGACATTTCAAAAGTGGCAGTCGAGATTCGGGGGATTTGCTGACTTAAAAACTACTTCAGGGCGCAACGCATGGCGAACGCACGACACCTGTCAAAGCGTCATGAGTTAGGGCATGTGCGCAGTACTGGCAAGGCGAGGAGGTCAAGTGCCATCGCCATGGGACTGCTTGTGGACTCAGTTTGCCTAGGAAAAGGGTGGTGCAGTGAAAAGTTTAGAACACGAAGATTTTTGACTTTATTCTCCCAGCCATGTTGGCAATTGTTTTTTCATTTTGTTAAAAACTTTAGGTTTTATCATTGTTTAGTCTTTCATAGTCCTCGCCTTGGTTTCTTCTGTTTAAAGACACACTTAGCTCTCATGCTTCGAGCTCGGTGTCTTGTGGACTTGTGGACTGGGCGAGACCACAGGGTCCCTCACCCAGGAGACTCAGCCTTAGGCGCGGAACATGTCTGGACCTTGGGCCGCTCTCCCCAAGGCCCAATCGGCCCATTAGATAGATTAAAGGCACGAAGGCCCAACCCCAAATCTGTAAATAGGGGACGATTTCAGTTATATTTTCTCTCTCTAAACAGTTAGGAGTTTATCTCTCTAAGATTTCCGATCACACTCCACACACTCTAGGCACCATTCCTTGATTCTATGTTCTAGATCGGAACAGTTAAAAATGAATTAAAAAATAAAGAAAAAAAATTGAGAAAAAAAATTAAAAAATAGTGGAAGCTCTTCAGATCTTCATCTTCCTAGTAAGCAAGAGGGAGTGGAAGATTAGGGTTCATCACAGCTTCTCCTCTCCCCATCTCCTCTGCTGATCTTCTTCTACCTCTCCTCTTTGTCCCTCAATCGCGTTTATCTTCTTCTTCTCTTCTCTTCTCCGTTCCTCTTCTCCTCACCCATTCCTCTTCTCTTCTCGCGTTCATCTTCCTCCCACATCTTCTTCTTTATCTTCCGAAACCCAGCAACCCCAAATCGCGAAAAGAACCCAGATCCTTTTCCAATGGCGGTGCCTTTCTTGCGATCGGTTGCAGGTGATGGTGGGGTCGGGGTTCTTCAGAAACTTGATCTTCAGAAACGCGAGAGAGAGAAGCCGATGGCGGAGATAGAGAGAGAGGGCCGACGACGGAGATAGAAAGAGAGGGACGACGACGGAGATAGAGAGAGAGAGAGGGACGACGGAGTTGGCTGGAATACGCGGTGGCGTTCGACAAGGTGGGGCGATGGAGACTCGGTGAGGACGATGCCATGGAGCGCTGGGGCGACCCTTGTGGCGACAATGGAGCTGGCTACGGCGATGGGGAGAGGGAAACGATGAAGACATCAGAACCAAGGTGACCGAGAGATGGTTATGACAGTTGGGGTATTTTCTTTCATCTTCTTCACTGATTGGTGTGATAGGGAAAATTGGGGGTTTTTAAGATGTGGCTTAATAGCATGGTGGTTTGGGTTCTGTGTGGTGTGTGATGTTGGGGTTTTTGTTCTTCCTTTCATCTTTTCCTTCTGGTTATGGTGATTGGGGAATGACTGTGGCGATTGACAGGGAGAAGAGGTGGTGTCTTCAGGTTGGAATTGTTTCAATGGTGAAGTGGGAGGTTCTGTTTTGAGTGTTGAAATGGGAGGTTCTGGTTTGGTGTGGTTGAGGAAATGGTTATTTGGAGATGGATTCATGAGGTAAAGAATAGTGGTTAGTCATGGCTATGGAAAGAAGGATCAAATGGTGTTGGTGATGGAAGATGAAGAGAAGCTTGGTTTGTGTTATTTGGTTATTGTTGAGGAAGAAGGACATGATGAAAGTTTAACCAAGCTTTGTAAGAGTAAGGAGCAGAAGTTACAAAGGGATAAAATGCCTCTTCAACATGGTTGTGCTTGTTCATTTCATACATCTTCATGTAAATTGCATTGAATCTTGTTAAACATAATTATTGGTTTCAAAAAAAAAAGTTGAGATAATTTTTATTTGTGGGATTTTCTGGGTTTTGAATGAAGATGATGAATTGATGACGAAGATTGTGGAAGATGATGAAAACTCTATGAATTTTCTGGGTTTTTAATTTTTTTTCCCAGAAAACGTTAGTTTCTCACGGAAGTGTAACGGAAAACCAATTTTGCAACCGGGTGTAAACTTCAGGGATGGTTTTTGCTAATTTTGAAGTTTGGGGACGATTTTTACAAGAAGGCTAAAGTTGGGGGACCAAAAGTGCAATTAAGCCTATTTTTATTGAATTTTTTGGTATTTTATTTAATCTAGGTAAATCTTAGATAATTATGACGAATCTTTTAAAACTTTAATATTTTATGAAAAAATTTCTCAGATTTAAACATAAAAAGCTATCTAACAAATTGACACGTGGAATTTGCTATTGAACAAATTGACACGTGAAATTTTCTATCTAACAAATTGACACATGAAATTATTTTTATGAGAATTAATCTGGTGATGCCATGTCACTAAATGAGCCTGATAGAAGTTCTTCTTTTCTAATATATATTGATGTTGTTTTTTTTTTTTGAAAATGAAAGTAATATATTAATAATAAAGCAACCAAGAGTAAAGGTTCTCAAGGTTATGACAAATTACAATATACTGCATCTCGCAAGCATCTAAACATGTCAGCTAAAACAACCGCCAAATGACTTCCCCGCAAAACGGCTCTAAACGAAATCTTAAGAATGGACCTCATTAAATCCTTGCTAAGAAAAACCCAGTGGGTAAAACCCTAGCAAGGAAAAAAGAGTACTACATCCTTAAGATAGCTAATGGTGCATCCCTTACAAAATATCAAACACATAAAATCGCCCCTTCAATGAAAATAGTAGAAATTACATGTACCAACGTCAATAGTGTTAAGTTCAAACGCATCATAACGTTTTTAAAATCTTATTTTAATCATAACAATTTGCACGAAATGCTTCAACGTTCAATCATCACAAAAAGAAAAAGCTTCAGAACTCACAAGACTGCTTGGCAAGCAAACTAACTCAAGTCAAGACACATTTGTTCTGACCGTTCGATGCCAACTCATCAGCCACAAAAACTGAAGACAAATTTTAGGCGCCAAAGACAATGTCAGATTGCAACCAATTGACTTACATTGAAATGAGATCACGTGAAGACTATGTTGCTTTTGGTAAAGGCGCGCTGACCGACAAGGAAAAAGGACAAGATGTCAACATCAAATTTTCCAATTGTCTCATGTTTGAAAAGTAGCCCAAATCTGTTGCCACATACTAGCTGAAAAACATCACCTTTTTGGCTAAATGATAGACTTGATTCTGAGCATGCATTCAATGAAGCTACCAACCAAAGCTATTTGAATCAACAGATGGATCTCATCTCACAACGACTAGAAAAACGGTTAGATCATGACTAACAACGGCTACAACACTAGCAAGCGAGTATTTAAGGCACTCGTGAAGAATGAAGACTAAGAGAATTAATGTTGCAAGCACAAGAACTCAAAGCATTCATTTAAACATTCTTCAAAGCATTCAAAGCTCAAAGTAGAAAATATCCTACATGTCAAGTCCCAGCCACTACTTCTGCAAAGTAAAAGAGAAAACCTCGTACCTTAAAAGAGTCAAATCTCTTTATTCCTATCTCTCTTAAATCCAGAACTCTTGAGTGATCCAAAGTCAAATCTGAACCCAAACACTTAGAGTTCCAGTGCTATAAATTCTCTACCTATACTCTTGTACGAAGAGAAACCTTGTAGAGTGAAACAATCTTGAATAGATTGTGGAAGAAGTCCTGAATAATACTGTAGGAGGAGTCCTGTAGAATACTTGGAGAAGTCTGTGCTAATACTTGTTGGAGAAGTCCTTGATATTAATAGATAATAAATGAATATATATATATATATTTATTGATATTAATATAATATATATATATTTATATATATAATTAAATTCATTTAAAGTTTTTGACTAAAATGGTAGTAATTAATGCCATTCATTAATAATTTTCATGTGACCCTTTTAGTATCTCAAAGTATTATAAAAATTTAAAAATAAAAAATTAATAAATATTATTTTACTGATGATGGACCCCATAATTAGCCCATTAGGTCAAATGTGTAGAGGTCTCACCTCCCTATAAATACCTACATTTTCTGCCGCAACCATCTACATTTCCTTGGAACACCAATGATATTTGACCACTCACACATTGTACCTTTCCAAGATTTCTTCTACTCGGTATATGACTATTATTTTCTTATGTCCATTTTTATAACAAAAGTTGTTTTGTATACTCTTTTGATTTGATAGTATGAAATCAATATTTCAGAGCCAACTCAATGGTCAAAGCAAAGATTAAGCTCTATAACCTTTAATTTGCTAGCAAGTACCAGACTAAAACAAAAAAAATTCTCTTTTTCTTATTTCTGTTTAAATTTTTTGTAAAAATGAAGAGGTGAAGCTCATCCTTTACCTTTTGATGGACTCCTCATATTATTATTTGATGTTGTCGAGTTGCAATTGAATGGTAGAGTTTTTGTCATTTTATTTTGCTTCGATGTGAAGTTGGAACTAGTATTTTTAATTGTGGTTGCAGCTACATTTCTTAATTACATCTTATTTTTCTTCTTAATCGTGGCTAGATTTCAAATCTTTCCTTGTGGAATATTTCTAATTTTTTTATCTTGTGACATATTAATATAGATTATTTTATTTTCATTTGTAGCCATGAAGAAAGTGGAACTTTCCTATATCTCTAATGTCACAGCAAGGAAAGCATCCTTTAAGAAAAAGAAGAAAGGTATCCTGAAGAAGGTGAGAGAACTCACCATTCTTTGCGGGATTCAAGCCTGTGTTATAGTTTTCAATCCTTTTAAATCTGAGGTAGAGGTTTGGCCGAATCCAGAGAGAGTTAGGCAGGTGATTAAGAAGTATCAAGATGCATCTGTAATAAATCAAACAAAGAATGTAAACAAAGAGAGCTTTATCATGCAAAGGATTACCAAAGCTCGTGACCAATTGAAAAAGATGCGTCTGGTGAATTGTGAGAAGGAGCTGACCATAGATATGTTCAAATATATGAAAGAAAAAAACTTGCCAGACAACCTGAATGTTGAAGAAGTGAAAGAAATCAATGAGTTGATTGAGAAAAAACGTAAAGATATTGAAAAATAGATGACCATACTCAATTGACCAAGTGTATTGCATTATGTCATGTGATCTTCATATTGTATGTTTGTGAGTGCACTTAATAAAATAATCTTTATCTTTCAAAAACTATTTTTATTCTCTTCATGTTTAAATTATAATTATTAAGGTCCCTATAGGATGGACCACTAATATATTGGTCCACTGGTGCATCAGAGGTATTTTAGAATTTTCCCCTTCCTCTCCCCCTTCTTCTCATCTCCACTGTCTTCTGCACCCACAAACACCATCAGCATCACATTCTATCAGAAAGATGCACGACGACTTCGGTCACCGAACTCTGAGCTACCACCACCTACTCGGTCACAGGAGATCCAAGTCGACGGTTCTAGGAAAACATCATTGCCAATAATTTCTTCCTCACCTCCAGAAAATAAAAGCCAATGTTGTGATTAAGATAAAGAGGGGTTAGGTTTTTGAAAAGAATATTAGTTCTTGAAAACGTTTAGTGAAACTTTTCGTAAACCGTTTAGTGCAACGGAAATATAAGCAAAGTAAAGCAGACGATCAGCACGCAGAGATTTATACTGGTTCACTCTAGACGATTGGGCTACGTCTAGTACTTGGCCACCACCAAGATTTCCACTAGCAAGTTTCAAGGACTTCTTCGATACAAGTATTCTCAAGGACTTCTCCAACAAGTATTATCACGGACTTCTCCAAGCATTCTACAGGACTCCTCATACAGCATTATTCAGGACTTCTCCCACAGTATATTCAAGATTGTTTCACTCTACAAGGTTTCTCTTCGTACAAGAGTATAGGTAGAGAATTTATTGCACTGAAACTCTTAAGTGTTTGGGTTCAGATTTGACTTTGGATCACAAAGAGTTCTGGATCTAAGAGAGAAAGGTATAAAGAGATTAAGACGCTTAGTTGACAATAAAAGTGCTTCTATAAAAATTGTTATGATCAAAATAAGATTTTAAAAAAATTATGATGCGTTTGAACTTAACACTATTGACGTTGGTACATGTAATTGTAAGGTATGCACTATTAGCTATCTTAAGGATGTAGTACTCTTTTTCCTTGCTAGAGTTTTTCCCACTGGTTTTTCTTAGCAAGGTTTTAATAAGGTCCATTCTTAAGATTTCGTTTAGAGCCGTTTTGCGGGGAAGTCATTTGGGGGCTATTTTAGCTGACATGTTTAGATGCTTGTGAGATGCAGTATATTGTACTTTGTCACAACCTTAAGAAACTTTACCCTTGGTTTCTTTATTATTAATAATATGACTTTCATTTTCAAAAAAAAAAATACATAATCATTTATGATTTGAAAAATAATTTATGCAATGTGTAATTACAGAAGATATTTAACCATTGACTAATGTCAATATTTACCATGTTTATTTTACATAAAAGACTATAATTTTTATCTTCTTAATTTTTTTCTCAACTTTAAGTCGATAATTAATATTTTAACTACTTCTTATATTTTGATTTTTAGTTTTATTCATAAAAAGATTTAAAATTAATGAAAACTATTGAATCTTGTCACTAATTCAAGTCAATTTTTTATTTATTTATGTATGCATATATTATATAATATATACTTAACTTATTAACTTGATATTTAAATTTAATGCTTAATATTTTTCAATTCCAAGGAATGTGCAACGGCCACCTTGGCCACCACGACGATAGAAGGAGGCTGAAAGATCACGGCTTGAGTGGCGGACACGACCTGGCTATGGTCGACAGGGTCATCAGAAACAGGAGGGCATCCCAACGGTTCCGGAAAATAAAAGCTCCCAACGTCAGCAGGCATCTCGTGACCAAGTCTATGTGGATGGTTTGAGTGACAGGATTGCCTTGTTAAAATTGAAAAAAAATTTGGAAAAGCAGGAAAAATGAGATATGTCTTTATCCAATTCAAGAGAAAATTTCAGCGACGTTTCCGGTATGGATTTGTTCGTTTTCAGAATGATGAAGAGGCTTGGCAGGCAATTCGTATACTCAATGGTCTGCGGGTGGATGGCAACTATCTCGTTGTAAAAAGGGCAAAAATTAAACAAGCCACCACAAACTCAGGTTCGAGGAAAATATGGCGACCCAAGATACAGCATAACCAAGCACTTCTTGACAAAAAAGAAGTGAAAACAAAGGAAGAGTCTGCTGCTCAGAGTCATGAGGTTGCACGACAACCAGGTGTAGGACAATTGAGTTTTTCGGCCTCTGATCTGGATAATCTTTGGTACAAACGCTATGCTCGAGCTCATACTCTTGAGGCTAAACCAGTTGATGTTATCCAGGAAGAACTTGCTCAGATTGGTATGTACAATTTTCGTTTCATACAACTTGGTGCAGATGAGGTTTTTTTAGATTTTGAGAGCAAGGAGGAGATGGAGGATACTCTAGCAGAATGTAGTTTTTTCCTGGAACAGAAGTTAACAGACTTGCATTCGTGCACTCTGCTTACCTTTGGGGTTGCACAATTGGTGTGGATTCGTCTATGGCAAGTTCTGCTAGGTTTATGATCAGATTCTTTCTTTACAACTGTTGGGAATAGACTTGGCAGATACGTGAATTTGGATGTTGCAACCAAACAATGCCATCGAGCTGATTTTGCTCGTATTCTTGTCCGCATTCATCATCCGCTTCTTCACTGTTTTACTATGTCAGTAGATATGGAGGGCAGGAGATGTGTGATTCTCGTAGAGAAAGATGAGTATGCTTATGATTATGGAAAGATGGAAACCATGCAATCAACGCCGGTGAAGCTATGCAACTCGGAGGATGCAACAGATTTCGGTGATGATTCGGAGAATAAGAACGATATACTCGTTGAGGAGGCATATGTTCAAGTTCATTGTTTTGATATAGAGTATGACTCTGCTGTTGATGTTGAATCAGGTGAAAAAGATGAAGTTTTCAGGAATGATAAATTAGAAGGGCTTCAAAGCATGGTGGAGGTGGAGGGACAACAATCTGCAACGGATCCAACAGACCCGCCAGAGCCAGGCTTCTTAATTGATGGTTGTGACACCCATCTATGCCAGGGTTCGCTCACTTCGCCGGCGGTGGCGGCAGCCCATGACCGGCCGACCTTGCACTAGAAGGGGGAGGAAAAAAATATTTCAAATTCTAACGCAATCAATGGAGTATTCATCACCAGAGAGGAAGTGTTGGAGCAGTTACAGGTTTTGGAAAAAACTGGCTACACGGTGGAGGAAATTGAGGAATGGAAGAGAAATTCAAAAGCAGGAGCAATGAAGATATTCAAAAATAAAATCTTCCCTTATGATTTTAATTATCCTGATTTTATTTCAAATAACCAGTTTTCTGTTATAGGTTATTCATTTAACACACAGGATATGACTCAAAAATATAGCTGACCTCTTTACTCAACTTATTAGGACCCACTTCATGTTCAAAAATTGCTAAGGTCGTGTTTGCCCCAAGGTTTTCACAATAAAAATGACTTATTGAGGTTTGCAACTTATTTGACAGCATCTCTTGCTTCTGCGTTTAACGTACACGGTTCTGGCACCTATGGACATAATGTTCGGATCTTACCTCACCAAATAGTCAGGCAAACTTCCCCTGGCATTGCCTTTCTCCCCCAACCGCGCGCCTCCCAAGAGCCCAGACGCCTTCCAAACAGCTAGAACTTGTGCCATCTGATCTAACAACACCAACGCCTCACAATTCTCCACACACAAATTCTTCCAAGAAAAGCTCACAGAGGGGACGTCCAAAAGGCAGTAAACATAAACCTATAGCTCTGCCAGATGATTATCTAGAACCAGTGACAGGTGGTGAAGATGGGGTGACAACACGCGTGCAACGAGCTTCGTTGATTGGAAAGCAGTGAGGATTAAAACCACGTGGTTCTGAAGCATTGATGCTGAGAGGCATGGAAGCTCAAATCTGTGAAAATCACCCTCATCTTAATTCATATGCCGGGACCTTGGCTCACATGGAATGTACGTGGGCTAGGAGGAACAACAATGAGGGAGGTTGTGAAAAAAGCAATTCAGCAGCTGAAACCAGAATTACTTTTTCTTCAAGAAACTGAATTAAATGAGCAACGACAGAGAACAATAGAAAAGTGGGCGCAAGGGTTGCTGTTTCATCATGTATGGATTCATTCAGTTGGATCAGCAGGTGGGCTCTTGTGTATGTGGAAGGAAAACAACATTCAATTCTTGACAGTGGTGACTGATACTAGTTTTATTTTGTTGACGTTGAAGATACCAAATCATGAACATTCAGTAATGGTGGGGAATGTCTATGGTCCACATACTTTGGCAGAGCGCAAAGTTTTTTTTGAGGCACTGAAGACTCACATTTTGGGTCATGTTGGCATGAAGACTCACGTTTTGGGTCATGTTGGCATGGTATTCCTGGGTGGTGACTTTAATGTAGTGTTGTTGGGTGCAGAACGATCTTCAGGTGGTGTGCTGGATGCAGGTGATGTTATTTTTCAGTAGTTTGTGCATGATAGTAATTTATCAGATTTACCACTTCCGAATGGGGATTATACCAGGTTCTCGAGTCGAAATGATGGCCTATGGAGTCGATTGGACATATGACTGGTGTCTGATGAGGTGATTTTATCATTTTCAAATATTTCTCAATCAGTTTTAGAGTGGAATGTGTCTAATCATAGGGCAGTGTCTTTGCTATTTGGTGTTCCTGATGTTGGTCCAAAACCTTTTTACTATTTCAACCATTGGGTGGAGGAGGACGGTTTTAATGAGGTGGTGGAGTCTTGGTGGCGTTTGGCAGTTTACCAAGGTTGGTCAGGTTATGTTCTGCAACAAAAATTAAAGGGGTTGAGGGAAAAAATAAGAGAGTGGCGTAACGGGAAGGGAGCATGGGGGGTAGAAAAAATTGTGCTGCTAGAGGGTAGATTGCAGGATGTGATGGGGGATATGGATGAGCAGGGGGGTCACATACTTTATCAAAGGAGCGGAGGGACATTCTAGAGGATTTATGGAGAGCATACCCTGAAGAGGAACGTATTTGGAGACAGAAATCAAGGGTGCGTTGGTTGAAGGAGGGTGATAGGAACACAAAGTATTTCCACCGTATCTGAAAGGCGAGAACGGTGAAAAAGAACATTACTCAGTTAAGATATCAGGGAAGAGAGTTAACAGCTCCAGCAGAGATTAAAGTAGCTTTGCGGAATCACTTTCAGAATTTTTTCCAGGTGGCAGAAGTAACTAGACCTCGGTTTCAGAATGAGAATTTGTAGAAGGTGTTAGAATCTGAAAATCAATATATTAAAAGATTTGAACTATTACATTAATTACATTTAGCAGCGAAAAAATTTCTTTGTATTAAATGCATTAAATAAAAAAAACTATATTCGCTTTATTATTCATTAGATTAATTAATAATTGATAAGATTTTCAATTTCTCATATTTAACATATATTATTAATATTGTTAAATTTTAATTATTACTCTCTAACTCTGTGAAATTTCGCAGCCAAGGATTTTGCTTCATCACTAAGAGCTTCATCCTTGCTGAGGTATGTTAGTGGACGATAGATGAGAGAGAGGGAGAGTAGAGAGAGGCTCTGGGTGGGTGGCGCAGCCGCGGTGGTTCAGGTCACGGTGGTGGCCGGCGCAGGAGCATGTTCAACGATCGGTGAGGGGTACAAATCCAAGGTATGGTTTCAAGGGTCAATATCCAAATGCACGATCAGTGAGGGGTTCAAATACAAGGTATGTCCAGCGTCCTCCATGGCCATCACGACAGCAGAAGGATCAACATACGTGGCGAACTCGACGTGGATATGGTCGGAATGATCAACACAAACAGGCGGCCAACACAGCGGTTCCGAAAAGGAAAATTCCTCATCATCAGGAGGCATTTTATGATCAGAAAAACGTGAAGACACATGGGCTGTCTTTTTCTGTCTATGTTGATGGTTTGAGTGATAGGATTACCTTGTTAAAATTGAAATCAATTTTTGGAAAGGCAGGGAGAGTCACAAATGTTTTTATCCAATTCAAGAGAAAATTTCAGCGTCGTTTCCGGTATGGGTTTGTCCGTTTCCAGAATGATGAAGAGGCTTGCCAGGCAATTCGGATACTCAATGGGTTGCGGGTGGATGGCAACTACCTCGTGGTTAAAAGGGCAAACGACAAACAAACTTCCACTAATTCAGGCCTCAAGAAGATATGGCGACCAAAGATACAACAACATCAAGCAATCCCTGACGGAAAAAAGGAGCCAACAAAGGAAGAGAATTATGTTAAGCCACAAGGGGAGGCAAGACAACCAGGAATTGGTCAATTGAGTTTTACAACTTCTAATATGGATAATCTTTGGTACCAACGCTGCGCACGAGCTCGTACTCTTGAGGCTAAACCAGTTGATGTTATCCAGGATGAACTCGCTCAGATTGGTATGTACAATTTTCGCTTCATACCGCTTGGTGCAGATGAGGTTCTGTTAGAATTTGAGAGTAAGGAGGAGATGGAGGATACTTTAGCGGAATGTAGCTTTTTCCTGGAACAGAAGTTAGCAGACTTGCATCCGTGCACTCCGCTTACCTCTGGGGTTGCACATTTGGTGTGGATTCGTCTATGGCAAGTCCCATTATGTTTATGGTCTGATTCTTTTTTCACAGCAGTAGGGAATAGAATTGGCAGATATGTGAATCTGGATGATGCAACTAAATATCGCCATCGGGCTGATTTTGCTCGCATCCTTGTACGCATGCATCACCCGCTTCTTCATTGTTTTACCATGTCAGTAAACATGGAGGGCACGCCATGTGTAATTCTGGTAGAGAAAGATGAGTCTGTTTTTTACTACGGAAAGAGTCCATGCCATCAACGCCAGTGAAGGTATACAACTCGGAGGATGCTACAGATTTCGGTGACGATTCGGGGACTAATGATAACATTCTTGATGAGGAGGCATCTGCGCTAATTCTTGACTTTGATAAAGGGTATGATTCTGTTGCTGATGTTGAATCAGAAGAACAAGATGAGGTTTTCAGGAATGATAAACTATAAGGGCTTCAAAGCATTGTGGATGTAAAGGAGAAACAATCTGAAACGAATTCAACAGAGTCGCTTGAGCTTGGTACTTCATTGGATGGCCGTGATAAGAATTTGTCCCAGGATTCGTACGCATCGCCGGCGGTGGAGGCAGCCCATGACCGGCCGGTTCTGCACCAGACGGGGGAGGAGAAAAAAATTTCAAATTCAAACGTAATCAATGGAGCTTTCAACGCAGGAGAGGAAGTCATGGAGCAGTTACAGGATTTGAAAGAAACGGGTTATACGTTGGAGGAAATTGAGGAATGGAAGAGCAATATTAAAGCAGAAGCAATAAAGATATCCAAAAATCAAATCTTCCCTCATGACTTAAAAAATCCTGATTTTATTTTAAATAACCAGTTTTCTGTTACAAGTTATTCTTTTAACACTCAAGATATGGCTAAAAATATAGCTGGCCTTTATACTCAACTTACTGGGACCCACTTCAAGTTCAACAATTGGAAAGGCCCTGTTTGCCCCAAGGATTAAACGACAGAACTGATTTTCTGAAGCTGGCAACGTATTGGATAGCGTATTTTGCTTCTGCGTTCAGTGTACAGGACTATGGCAATCAAGATCATTACGTTAGAACATCCCCTCACCAAATTGTCAGGCAAATCCTTCCCGGCAATGCTTCCCTACCTTAACCGTGCGTCCCCCAGGAGTCACAATCGCCTTCCAGGAAGCTAGAAATTATGCCGGCGGATTTAACAACACCCACGTCTCACAACTCGCCAAACACAAACTCTTCCAATAAAAGTTCGCAGAGGGGAAGGCCAAAGGGCAGCAAAAATAAACCTATTGCTTTACCAGATGATTATCTCGAGCTAGTGACAGGGGAAGAAGGGGTGACAACACGCGCGCAGCGAGCTTGGTTGCTTGGAAAGAAGTTAGGATTAAAACCTCGAGGTTCTGAAGCACTGATGTTGAGAGGATTGGAAGCTCAAATTCGTGAAAACCACCCTCATCTTAAGTGAGATGTCGGGGCCTTGGCTCATATGGAATGCATGTGGGCTAGGAGGAACAATGAAGAGGGAGATTGAGAAAAAAGTAATTCAGCAGCCGATACCAGAATTACTTTTTCTTTGAGAAACGCAATTAAATGAGTAGCGTTTGTGGTTGTCGTCATTACTATTGCTGTTATTTGGTGCTGGTTGTTGTTGTTGTTTTGTTGCTGTTCCGTTAATTATGATGTTGTTGAACGCAATCGGTTGTTCCTGAAGTTGTTGCTGCTGACAATCGCTGTTGCTGTTGTTAATTGGCTGCTGTTGAATGCAAACTGTTGTTTCTGCTATTGCTGTCTCTGCGTTTGCTGTTGTAATTTGGCTGCTGTGTATATGTTTATTTGCTGGTACTGGAATTGTTCGTTGCTGTTGTTGGTTGTTGCTGTTGCTGCTGGTGGCGGGTGTTTTAGACTACTGCTGCTACTTTTCAGCTGTGGCAGAATGACTATCCCAAGATAGTGTGTTTAGATGCTGTTGTTGTACCTGTGGTTGTTGTTGTGCTGATATGCTGTTGCTGAAGCTGGTATTGAGTGCTGGTGTAGATGCTTGTTGTTGCTGTCAAAAGAAATATGATGTTGTTGTTGCTGTTGCTGCTGGTGCTGTTGCTGCTGGTGCGAAAATGGAAGCTCGCTGTTGCTGGTTTTGCTGATTAATAAGGATGTAGATGCTTGTTGTTGCTGTCCAAAGAAATATGTTGTTGCTGTCAAAAGAAATATGTTGTTGCTGCTGTTATAAACCAGATGTTGTGGCTGTCAAATTAAAACTACTGTTGTTGTTACTGCTGGTGCGAAAATGGAAGGTCTTTTACACATGTTGCTGATGGTTTTGCTGATTAATAAGGTTGAGGTCGTAATGGATACTTGGGGATGAACCTTTTGGTGCTTCGGCTTCTAGTGGTCGTCTTAGTTTTTGAGTATTTGTTTTAATGCATTGAGCTAAAGGATGTATTATCATTGAACTCAGGTACAGAATGGCTATCTCATGATTGTAGTTCTCTTTTTCCTTGCTAGGCTTTTTTCCCCTTGGGTTTTGCCTAGCAAGGTTTTAATGAGGCTCTATCTTGGGATTTCGTTTATGCCATTTTGTGGGTTGGTGGTGGGTTAATTTTTGTTCGGCCAACTTGTTCATAGGTCGTTCGAGTTCAGTTCAGATTGTACTTGGTTCTCGCTTGGTTTGCTATTGGCTCAAGCGCTCCTATTAATAATATACTTTTCATTTTCAAAAAAAAAATTTAATTATTAATCACAGAGGAGAATTAAAATTGTTAAGTTAGAAATTTAATAATATTAAATTAACATTAACATTAATATTAATATATATATATATATATCGTTGAAATTTTACATTAAATACATTTCGCAGCGAAGAATATTTCTTTGTATTAAATAATAAAAAACTATATCCAAACAGTGTGTCTCAAAGATCCAAACAGCACAAGGAGTCCTTTTCGGTGTTTGTAGATGGATTGGGAGATAGGATGACGCTTCAGAAATTAAGAGCAATTTTTGAGAAGGCAGGGAGGCTTCGGGATGTGTTCATTCAGCAAAAAAAAGATTCCAACGGCGTTTTCGATTTGGATTCTTCCGCTTTTTCAGTGATGAAGAGGCATGGAAGGCCATTCGCATGTTCCATGGCTTGCGGCTAGACGGTAATTATCTGGTGGTTCATAAAGCAAAAATTCAGCGACCATCACGCTCACAAGCAGTTCCTTCATCCGGGAAAAATAAAGTTGAAATCCAGGGAAAGGTGTGGAGACCAAAAACACAGCAGCAGGTGAAAGAACATGGTCTGCCAAAAGAAAACAAGGATGCTTCTGATCAGATGAAAGGGGTTGCACTCAAACCTGAAGAGTGTCAGTTACGTCTTGCTATGACTGATGTGGACGAAGAATGGGTTCAAAGATGTGCTAGGGCACGCACGTTACTGTCTATGCCTGTGGATGTTTTACAGGAACAATTCAGTCAAATTGGCTTGTTTAATTTTCGATTAATCCTGTTTAGTGCAGACGAGGTGATCTTGGAATTTGAAAATAAGGAAGAGATGGAGGACACAATTGCAGAGTGTAGTTTCTTTTTGGAGCAGAAATTATATGACGTCAAACCTTGCATTGTGCTTTCCTTCGGCGTGGCACAACTTGGCTGGATTCGTCTATGGCAGGTTCCGTTGGGTTTGTGGAATGAATATTTCTTCACCTCTGTTGGAAATAGGCTAGGGGCTTATGTGTTGTCTGATTCCGCAACCTTGTCGCGACATAGAGCGGACTTTGCGCGCATCTTAGTTCGTATGCACCATCCAATTCTACAATGTTTTACTATGTCGGTGGATGTTGCCGGAATGACATGCATTGTTCTGGTTGAGAAGGACCATGTAGCTTATGACTATGGGACAGTAGAGGTCATGTCGTCGATGCCGGTCAAAATCTATAATTCAGATAATGATGAGAGCTACGATGACGAAAGCATGGGGGATGAGGGTGGAGAGTGTGATGCAGGTTTGTTTGATATGCCAATTCATCATGACAAAGACTACGAGTCTGCTATTGACGTTGAATCAGATGAGGAAGATGAGGCATATAGGGATGGTGTGACAGAAGGCTTGCAGGTCTGTGCTGCTTCAGTGATAGATAGCGTGTTGCCTGCGGCTAGAGTAGTGCTGTCGGAGGGGGAATATTTTCCGGCGAAGAAGGAGGAGCCGGCGGTGGTTACAAAGATGCCTAGGCCGTCGGGTATGGGTGAGCAGGTTGAGAAAAAAAATTTCAAATTCAAACGTGGCAGCCATCAATTTAGGAGAGGAGCAGAAGGAGCAGTTACAGGTGCTCATTGACTCTGGTTATACGTTAGAGGAGATTAAGGAGTGGAGGAATAATTTAAAAGTAGAAGATATCTTGTTTGATGACAATCATATCTTAGATAAAAAAATTCAAAATCAAGGCAAAGGATATGCAGTTACAGGTTACTCCTTTGATGCTCAAGATTTAATTCAGAAATCAATTATTTGTTGGCCTTCTAATCCACAACATTGGGACCCACGAAATTTATCTCAAATTAATGGGGTTGAGGTGTGTTTGCCTTCCCTGTCAAAACAACAAAACGGGTTTTTTGGTTTCGCAACAACTTCTGCTCCTTCGCCATCTTCTGAGCAACGTGGAATAACAGACGTTTTTGTATGCACGTCTCCACATCAAATAGTAAGACAACGTGCAATCCCTTCTGCTACTGTGCGTCTTGTTTCTTCTCCACAGTCGCCTTCTCCACAGTGCTTTCCTCTCACGTGCTCACCTGAACCTGAGGCTTCTGCTGGTCCTGTGACTCCACTAGTGAAGAACTCACCAAACACAAATTCCTCCAAGAAGAGCTCTCAGCGGGGGCGACCCAAGGGAAGTAAGAATAAACCTCCACCTCTTCAAGTTGATTTTTTTGGAGCTTGTGCAGGGGGAAGATGGAGTGACAACTCGGGCTCAGAGAACTTGGCTACTTGGTAAACAACTGGGTTTGAAACCGTGAGGATCAGAAGCTTTGATGCTTCGTGGCTTAGAGGCTCAAATCCGTCAAAATCACCCCTATATCAAATAATATGTCGGGACCTTGGCATTGAGTGTGACTTTACTCTTGCAGTAGGATGGGCTAGCGGGGCTAAGAATAGGCCTTGGAACCTTACTAAGGAGCTGATTCTGATTGATTTTTTACTTCCGGTGGTGGCTTGTCGTCGGGTGAATCATATTTTGAGGGAAGAAAATGCTGAGGCGAATGAGTTGGTTAAGGAAGGATGTTTTAGGGAGGAATAAGGTTGATCTTATGTGGGTCAAGCAGGATGATGAGACATTTTTGCTGCTGCTTGGTACTGTTGTGGAGTTTTTATGTTGCTGAGGCAGGTCTGTTATGGATCCTGGTGCCTGCTGCGTTGGTTGTTGTGTAAAAACAAAGATTTTGGTTGCGGTTGTTGTACCTGTGTTTGCTGTTATGCTTATATGTTGTGGCTGAAGCTGTTATTGAGTGCTGGTGTAGATGCTTGCTGTTACTGTCAAAAGAAATATGTTGTTGCTGCTGTCATAAACCAGATGTTGTTGCTGTTAAAATAAAACAGCTACTGCTGTTGCTGCTGGTGCGAAAATGGAAGGTCTTTTACAGATGCTGTTGCTGGTTTTGTTGATTAATAAGGTTGATGTCGTAATGGATACTTGGAGATGAACCTGTTGGTGTTTCTGCTTCTAGTGGACGTTTTTGTTTTTGAGTCTTTGTTTTAATGCATTGAGCTAAAGGATGTAATATCATTGAACTCAGGTACAGAATATGGCTATCTCAAGATTGTAGTACTCTTCTTCCTTGCTAGGCTTTTTTCCCATTGGGTTTTGCCTAGCAAGGTTTTAATGAGGCTCTATCTTGGGATTTCGTTTATGCCACTTTGTGGGATGGTGGTGGGTTTATTTTTTTTCGGCCAGCTTGCTCTTAGGTAGTTCGAGTTCAGTTCAGATTGTACTTGGTTCTCGCTTGAGTTGCTATTGGCTCAAGCGCTTTTATTAATAATATGCATTTCATTTTCAAAAAAATAAAAACTATATCCACTTTATTATTCATTAGATTAATTAATAAATCGTAAAATTATCAATTTCTCATATTTAAAATAAAATATTAATACTATTTAAATTTTTATTATTAATCATAAAGGAGAATTAACATTTAAATGTTAGAAATTTCATTTAAATGTTACATTAATATTATTTTGTTTTTTTGAAAATGAAAGTAATATTATTAATAATAAATCAAGCATGAGTAAGGGGTTCTCATGGCTATCACAAAATATACAAAAGACCGTGCCCCCGAATAACTAAAAGGCTCCCAAATGACTTCCCCACATTAATATTATTTTTATTTTTATTTTAATTATCAATCACAAGTTGAGAAATTTTTAAAAAATAAATAATAAAATTTATTACTATTTTTTTTAGTAGAACAAAATATTAAGCATTAAATTTAAATACCAAGTTAATAAGTTAAGTATATATTATATAATATATGCATACATAAATAAATAAAAATTGACTTGAGTTAGTGACAAGATTAAATAGTTTTTATTTTGCAATTTTTATTAATATTGATATATTAATTTTAAATATTTTTATGAATAAAACTAAAAAATAAAATATAAGTAGTTAAAATATTAATTATCGACTTAAAGTTAAGAAAAAAATTAAGAAGAAAACAATTATAGTCTTTTATGTAAAATAAACATGTTAAGTATTGACATTAGTCAATGGTTAAATATCTTTTGTGATTATATATTGCATAAATTATTTTTCAAATCTTAAATGATTATGTACTAGTGATTTTTTACCCGCGCGTTGCACGGGGAATATGTCTATTGTATTTGATACGTCAATTAATACCTTGATTATTTAAAATATATTAAACAACGGATGAAATAGAAGAGTCAGAAATGCTAAGCAAAGTGGACATAAAGACTTATCTTCTAAGCCTGATTGAGATCAACAGGAACTAGTTTCACATTCTTCGTGAATATGAAGACAATAGCATAAATCGTAGATATAAGGAATTATTAACATATTAATCTTAAAAAAAATGAACGTGATAGTAGCACAAATCATAAAGTATGACATTATTGTGTTTATTCCAAGTCATCTAAGTTTGAGTCAATATTGCAGGGTACCTCATAATAATCAGTACTCACTTGTTCATTGTTGTGGTCTTGCTCAGACAAACTCAATCAGGCCACATATCCCCATAGGTCATAGCCCTGACCACCCACATCAGACACATCAACAGACAACAGTATCACCGCCATACCATTTCAGTGTTAATTTTAAATGAAAATTTCATTGGTCGAGCTAAAATTATCAATAAGTGTAAAGAGACACATTTGACTAAAATTATCAAAAATTGAGAAACCTCTTCCTCCACTTCCTTCTTCTTCCATCAGATATAAACATTTTTTTGTTGCTTTCAACTAATACATATTAAATCATCATGCCATATTATGTCTAAAAAAATATCAGCTACAAAGGCAATTGTCAAACACTTCAAAACTGAGAATTTGTTTCAATTCATAACAATCTTAAAGAATTCATTCTTGACATTTATAGACAATTCAATGTCATTACAGGAAGCTCTCCATCTTTGCCAAAATCTAAATCTAAAGGTCATTGTGGCTCATGCTCTTATATCTTCATAAATAAGAGGCCTGCTCCAGCAAAAGAATCTTATGTTTCGAATCAGCAAAGTCAATTTGTATTCATGTTGTCCCATGTTCATTGCCTCTGGAAAAGCATCACACATTTGAACCAAGCTTTGTAGATGGTGGAGAATGAAATGCGAGATTGGTGGGGGTGAACTTGAAGTTAGAGTACTCTTTGCAGATTTTTTTATTCTGTTTATTTGCAAATCTTAAAACATAAAAGTAATGGAAGAATCAAAGAATAGAGTTGAGGTGGTCCTTCTCATGAATTAGTAAATACTTGACTAACTTGACCAAGTTTAATCAGGTCCAGAATCTGGGTGCTTTTAAATTGTTTCTTGATCTTGCTTATACTAATTTTGAACTGACAACACTATTGATAGAAAAGTTTTGCCAAACCTATCCCTAACATTTGTATTTACATATTGACGCTGAAAGCAACTTCCATCAACTGCATATATGATAGAAATGTTTTATGTCTGCATAATAGATATAATCAGTAGCTAATTTTACAGAAGAAGGTGGAGAACGTTGCTTTCCAACAGCCACCTTGGACCAACACAAAATACAATTAAAGCAAAACTCATCTGCAATATTAGGAATGAAAGCATAGCAGCATAAGTAACATGGTTCAGTTAGCTCTAATTATATCTGAAATTTCAACTAATAAACCTAATAAATCTTCCATTGATATATAAATTCTTCCCAACCAAAAGTAACCCGAACAATCAAAAATTGATGGAATCAATTTCCATTGCTTCGAATTCGACTAATCCAGTGATGTAATCAATTTCAATTACCAAAGAAAAGAAATAACAAATTGAGAAAGGAAAAAACGTTTTGGGGCCTAGGGATATGATTATATACACACCATAAAGTTTGATAATTATAGATAGAATGGAATAATAAGCAAGTATGAGGAAATGTTTTACCTTGTTAGAAACAGGGAACTCGGTTTTGAAGCGAGTTCAAACAAACTCTTGTATCTATTCATTATTTCCAGGTTCCTGTGCCCAAATATGATTACATGGGAAAGCTAGAATTTCAAGACCTGAATAAAGAAGACCAATTTTTTTAGATAAACAAAGAGACCCCATAGTTTGTTGTTGGTACATGTTGCCTTGCATTTTGTCAAAACAACTGATTGTCGAAGCAGATGTCGTGGCATCTGACCTCGTGAAGCTAGGGCATCAGTCCTTAGCTAGAGTTTCTGTTGTGGGCCCTCTGAAGATTTACTGAAGATATGTTTTTTGAGTTACTTGAGGAGCAAGTAGCTTTTCCATAAGGGTTTTAATTATGGGTTGTTATTTGTTGAAACAATCTTTGTTAAAAGATTGGTTTCTATCTTTACTTGTGCAATAAGTAAACCGAATCTATCGAGATTGCGTTTTGATTTGTTGTTGCTGCAATCTGTTACTTCAGCCCATGCTAACCCTAGAGCCCATGCTACCGTTGCTGAAGTCTATAAAAGGATGAAGACCTAAAACATGAAGACTACTAAAGCTAATAGAGAGAGATCGAGTGTTTTAGGATTTGTGTTTGTGCTTTGTCCTTTGTTAGTTGTGAATCATCTATGCTCACTGATTCTATAAAGCAAAGAAGGGTTCTGTGTTGTTTGATTGCGTTCAAACTCTTATTGTTCATTGTGTTCACCAATCACTGTGGCAGTGATTGAGAGAAAGTGAGAGGGGCTCTCATACTTAGGTTGAGATTCTAAGTAGAAATACACTGGGTAGATTAGGAAGTGAACTATGAACTGAGTTGTTCATGAGTGTCTGTAATTCCTGAATCTTGAGATAGTGGATTTCCTTTCTTTGGGTGCAAACCCTCCAGACGTAGGTGAAAGTTTTTTTCACTGAACTGGGTTAACAATTACTGTGTGTTATTGTTTCTGTTGTTATGTTCTGTTTTACTGTTAAGCAGTTGTCACACCTCTTGTCCCAGCATCGTGCAGGACAATCGTATCAGGGGGAACCTGAATTACAATTGGCATCAGAGCAGACACCCTGTTCTGGTTGGGTGAGCTCCAGGGAGTTTGATTCAAGTTCTCATGGATAACAAGGAGGGAGGATCAGTCAATAAGCCACCCATTCTGGATGGTACTAACTATGACTACTGGAAGGTTCACATGACAGCCTTTCTCAAGTCACTTGACAACAAGACTTGGAAAGCTATTGTCAAGGGTTGGAAGCACCCTACTAAGTCCCAGGTTGAAGGCACCTCTACCACTGTTGTGGAGAAACCTGAAGAGGAATGGACCAGTGTTGAAGATGAAGCTGCTCTTGGAAATTCAAAGGCTCTAAATGCTATCTTTAATGGAGTTGACAAGAATATGTTTAGGCTGATCAATACGTGTACTGTGGCAAAGGAAGCTTGGGAAATTCTGAAAACTGCACATGAAGGAACTACTCGAGTGAGGATGTCAAGGCTTCAGATGCTTACTACTCAATTTGAAAATTTGATGATGACTGAAGAGGAGACTATTTCAGAATTTCACATGCGTGTCCGTGACTTGTCTAATGCTTCATTTGCTTTGGGAGAACCTATGTCAGATGAGAAGCTTGTAAGGAAGATCTTGAGATCTGTTCCTCAGAAGTTTTCTATGAAAGTCACTGCAATTGAGGAGGCTCAAGACATTGAGAACATGAAGGTTGATGAACTTATTGGTTCTTTGCAGACATTTGAGTTGAAACTGAGTGGAAAATCTGAGAAGAAGAATAAGAGTATTGCTTTTGTGTCTAACACTGATGAAGGTGATGATGAAGACTGTGAGGGTGAAAACCTTTCTGAGGCTCTGGCTATGCTTGCAAAAAAATTCAACAGAGCTTTGAGGAAGATTGACAAAAGAACCAGACCTAATGTCCAGGACATGCAGTTCGACAACAAACCCAAGTTTTCAAATTCACAGAGGAAGACCAAGGAAGAAGAAAGACCTGTTCAGAACAAAGGAGTGCAATGTCATGAATGTGAAGGATATGGTCACATCAGGTCTGAATGTGCCACTTATCTAAAGAAGCAAAAGAAAGGTATGATGGTAACTTGGTCAGATGAAGACACTGAAGATGAGGAGGAGATATCTGCAAACAAAGTCAATGCTTTCTCTAGAACTATCTGTGAGTCTGAGACAAGTGATGAGGACATCTTTGATGAGGAATTGGCTGAAACTTACAAGCTGCTACACAACAAGTGGGTAGAAGCATGCAAACTTGTAAGAGAAAAGCAAAGTGAGATAGAACAACTTGTTTCTCAGAATGAAAGGTTGAAAGAGCTCAGCACCAAGCTGAAGGAAGATCTGGAGGAATGGCAAAGTAAGTTTAATAATGCTGATGTTATTGAAAAGACTAACTTAATGTTGATTAATGCAGGACTTCAAGAAGAAGTGACAACTTTGACAAGAAAACTTGAAGCCACTCATAAATCTGTTAGAATGTTAAACAGTGGTTCTGATATGCTTGATGAAATTCTGAAAGAAACTAGCAATCAAGGAGGGAGTTTGAAGGGAATTGGCTTTGACTATAGAACAGCAAACAAAGAAAATCAGAAAGGTTCAAAGAAATTCGTGTCTGCTGCAAAACAAACTGAATTCAAGAAGCCCATAAATTATCAGTTGCCAGATCCATTGCCTCGACATGTACCTCAGCATGTGAAACCCCAGCTTAAGCTTGAAAAAAATGTACCTTGGAAGTGTCACTACTATGGAAAGAATGGTCATATAAAGCCCTACTGTTACAGGTTATATGGTTATCCTCAGATGCACGATAAAAAGCCTATTCAGATGAGGAAGCTATAGAAGCCCAAGGGTGAAGTCAGATGTCAGGTAGCCTACACGTCTTTCAGAGCATCATCAAAGGAAGATTGGTATTTTGATAGTGGCTGCTCAAAGCACATGACAGGAAACAAAAGTTTCTTGCAAGACATCAGAAGTCACTCCACCAACTATGTTACTTTTGGAGATGGAGCTAAAGGAAAGATCAAGGGAGTAGGAAAGCTTGTTAGCATAGAATCTCCTAACTTGAACAATGTGTTACTTGTAAATGGTTTAACTGCCAACCTAATCAGCATAAGTCAACTGTGTGATCAAGGGTATGATGTGAAGTTCAATAAGATAGAATGTGTTGTGACCACTAATGATGAGAGAGTTGTGATGAGAGGAGTCAGATCAAAAGACAACTGTTATATGTGGACATCAGAAGAAAAAGCTCATGTTTCTAGATGTTTGTTAACTAAAGAAGATGAGGTGAATGTATGGCATCAAAGAATAGGACATCTCAACTACAGGAGCATGCAAAAGATTATTGCTGATGAAGCAATAAGGGGATTGCCCAATTTGAGCTTGAGAGAAGGAAAGCTATGTGGAGAATGTCATATTGGTAAGCAAACCAAGGTGCCACACAAGATGCTCCAGCATCAAACCACGACAAAGGTTCTGGAATTGCTTCACATGGATCTCATGGGTCCCATGCAGGTTGAAAGCTTGGGAGGAAAAAGGTATGTGTTTGTCTGTGTAGATGATTTTTCAAGGTATACATGGGTTGAATTTATGAGAGAAAAATCAGAGACTTTTGAAATATTCAAGAATCTATGTTTGAGACTTCAGAATGAGAAGGACTGTGTGATTGTAAGAATCAGAAGTGATCATGGAAGGGAGTTTGAGAATTCAAAATTCTTGGAGTTCTGTGGAACAGAAGGTATTAGCCATGAATTTTCTGCCCCCATCACTCCACAGCAGAATGGAATTGTTGAAAGAAAAAATAGAACTCTCCAGGAATCAGCTAGAGTAATGTTACATGCTAAGAAGATTCCACACCAGTTCTAGGCTGAAGCTATGAGTACTGCCTATTACATACATAACAGAGTCACCATCAGGGCAGGGACATCTTCTACACAGTATGAGCTATGGAAAGGTAGAAAGTCGTCTGTAAAATACTTTCACATATTTGGAAGTAAATGTTATATCCTTGCAGATCGTGACCCTAAGAGGAAGCTTGATACTAGAAGTGATGAAGGAATTTTCATGGGGTATTCTATGAACAGCAAAGCTTATAGAGTTTTTAACTCTCGCACAAGGACCATGATGGAATCTGTGAATGTGACTATGGATGATGAATCAAGCAAGAAGGAAGAAGCAAATTTGAATGAAGATGATGATGGTGCAGATGTTCCAGCCGATGCTCCAACAACCGCCCCCGATAACGATTCAGAGACAAGTGCTGATGAAAAAGAAGACAAAGATATCCCATCAAATAAATCTCCATCAATTAGGGTTCAGAAGAATCACCCTCATGAAAACATCATTGGCTATCTTCAAGAAGGGGTGACTACCAGATCTAGAAGTCTTATTGCTTATGGTTGTTTCGTCTCTAAGATAGAACCCAAGAATGTTAATGAAGCTCTCACTGATGAATACTGGATAAATGCTATGCAAGAGGAGCTTGAGCAGTTCAGGAGAAATCAAGTATGGGAGTTAGTGCCTAGACCTGAAGAAGTAAACATCATTGGCACTAAGTGGATCTTCAAGAACAAATCAGATGAAACTGGAACAGTCACAAGGAATAAAGCAAGGCTAGTTGCTCAAGGATATACTCAGATAGAAGGACTTGATTTTGATGAGACCTTTGCTCCAGTAGCTAGACTGGAATCTATAAGACTCTTGTTAGGTGTTGCTTGTCTCTTGAAGTTCAGACTTTATCAGATGGATGTGAAGAGTGCGTTTCTGAATGGCTATTTGAGTGAAGAAGTTTATGTTGAACAACCTAAAGGATTTACAGATCCACATCATCCAGATCATGTGTACAAGTTGAGGAAAGCCTTGTATGGCTTGAAGCAAGCACCTAGGGCTTGGTATGAAAGGTTAACTGAATTCCTTGTAAGCAATGGTTACAGTAAGGGTGGAATTGATAAAACTCTGTTTGTGAAGAATGACAAAGGTAAGCTCATGATAGCACAGATTTATGTGGATGACATTTTTTTTGGAGGAATGTCGAACTCAATGGTGGAGCATTTCGTCCGACAAATGAAATCTGAATTTGAGATGAGCTTAGTTGGTGAATTGAATTATTTTCTAGGGCTACAAGTCAAGCAAATGGAGGATTCTATGTTCATATCACAGAGTAAGTATGCTAAAGGCTTAGTCAAAAAGTTTGGTCTTGAAAAGGCTGGTCACAAGAGAACTCCTGCTGCTACACACATCAAACTGTCCAAGGATGAGCAAGGAGAAGATGTTGATCAAAGTCTCTATAGAAGCATGATTGGAAGCTTGTTGTATCTTACTGCTAGCAGACCAGATATCACATTTGCAGTTGGTGTATGTGCAAGATATCAAGCAGCTCCTAAGGCTAGTCATCTGCTACAGGTCAAGAGAATTATCAAGTACATCAATGGCACAAGTGACTATGGTATTCTCTATACTCATGATACAAATTCTTCTTTAGTTGGATTCTGTGATGCAGATTGGGCAGGAAGTGCAGATGATAGAAAAAGCACATCTGGTGGATGTTTCTTCCTAGGGAATAATTTGATTTCATGGTTTAGCAAGAAGCAGAATTGTGTCTCATTGTCTACAGCTGAAGTAGAATATATTGCAGCAGGAAGTAGTTGTACACAACTCATGTGGATGAAGCAAATGCTGAAGGAGTATGATGTTGAACAGGATGTCATGACATCGTACTGCGACAATCTCAGTGCAATTAATATTTCTAAGAATCCCATACAGCATAGCAGGACCAAGCATATTGACATTAGACATCATTTTATTAGAGACTTGGTGGAGGATAAAATTGTCAATTTGGATCATGTTACAACTGACAAGCAATTGGCTGATATTTTCACAAAACCCCTTGATGCAATCACTTTTGAAAAATTAAGAGGAAGTCTAGGGATTTGTCTTTTTGATGCATAGCAATTAGCGTGCCCCAGTGTGTTAACGGCTAGTTTATTCTTGGTCATCATTAACTGCCGTTGTGACATCAGCAGAGAAAAGGTTGCCTTATGGTTCACTCATCCTATAGCTTCCTCCAACGGGCAAATCGTGTTCTCTCAACCGCTTGTACATCTATCTTCTTCAAGACTCATTCTCTCTCGTTTGCAATTTTTCTTCATTGTTCTGTGCTCTGTTTGCGTTTCATCTCATTTCACCATGTCTCAAATTTCAAGAAAGAATGACTTTGTCAATGCAAAGATTGAAAGAACAGCTAAAGGAGTGAAATGCATGGGTTTGAAGAGTGGTTCTTCCCAACCATCTACTGTGTCAAAGAAAGCTCCTAGGAAGCCGAAGACAAGATACCCAGCAAGAAAAACCTACATGTCCAAGGCTCAAAACAAAGAACTCTCCAATGTTCCTCTCTGTGAGGATGTTACTGATGAAGAGGAAATTGATGCTAAAGACTCTCCTGTGAAATCTCCTCCTGATGTTGTGCCTGATGTTGAGGCATCTGGGTCTAAGGAGATTTCTGCCAAAGAAAATTCTGGAAAGGATTTCACCTCTCATGAAGATTCAGGCGATGCTACCCAACCTGATATCTCTGTATCATCCTCTTCAAAGAATGTTGATCCAAAGAATGGCAATTCTGAGGATACCAATTCTGCAGAACCAACCCAGGCTCCAGCCCCTATTCAGGACATCTCTGATGATGATTCTGATGATGAGCCCTTGGTTAAATCCATTCCTGATAGCATTGCTGCCAGGATGAAAAGAAAAAGAAGGGTCTCTACTCCAGAAGCCACTCCCTCTCCACCAAAGAGATCCAAGTCATCTCCTGTAACCTACAAATCTAGACAAGCAAGTGTGAAGGATAAGGGAAAGCAGAAGGCTGTCAAGACTCCAAGTGAGAAGAAGAAAAAGAAAAGTCCAGTTGATGTTGAAGACTCTGAGTCAGATGCTGAAGCCGATGTCCAGGACATTCGACCCTCTGAGAAAAAGAAGTTTTCTGGTAAGCGTATTCCTCAAAATGTCCCTGCTGTTCCTATTGATAGAGTGTCTTTTCATTTGGAAGAGAATGTTCAAAAGTGGAAGTTTGTTTGCAAGAGGAGAATGGCCAAGGAAAGGGAAGTTGGTCCTGATGTTCTTGAGTGTAAGGATGTTATTGCTCTTATTGAGAAGGCTGGTCTGATGAAGACAATTCAGAATGTTGGTCTTCTAGATAGTGATGAATTCAGGAAAGTGTTTGTGAGGGCTGAATGTGTTGTGTTCTCACCTGCTGTGATCAATCAAGCACTTGGAAGGAGTGCTATTGAGTTTGCTGATGAAGAGGTGTCTATGGATGATGTTGCCACGGAACTTACTACTGGTTATGTGAAGAAGTGGCCCAGCAAAAAGCTGTTGTCCACTGGAAATCTTACTGTGAAGTATGCAATCCTTAACAGGATTGGTGTTGTGAATTGGGTTCCTACCTGTAACGCCCCGATTTCTCGAGTGTCACACAGTAAACCAAACATCACCATTTTCGTAAAGAATTTTCGTCGTTCAATTATTAATCTTGAATTAATGACAAAGGTTCATTAATTGCGACTCTTGAAACTTTACGAAATAAATTTGCGGAATAAATAAGAAATACTCATAAATAAAGAAACTGTAACTCCAAAGTACATAAATTAAACCTTGGGCTGAAGCCCTACATCAAAGTACATCAAAAGAAAACCCGAAAGTAAAAATGATAAATATTAGTTCGAGACGAATTCCCAGCCCCACAGAAAGGAACACTCTAATCCTGATCCCGCTCCGGAACGTCAGCTCCCGCTCCACGCGCTCTCTTCTTAAACTGCTCCAGCTTTATCACGCTCTTCCGAGGTCCCACTCTAAAGCACTTTGGACGCCTAGGTACACGCTGCGCACAGACTCCCGACTTGGCCTCTGGTGGTGAAGACTCCACTGCCTCCTCCTCCTCGACCAACCGTGACTCCACTGTAGTGTCCTCCGAAGGATCCTCTTCCTCCTCGTCCACTGTAGTCTGATGAAACCAAGCGGGAGGATGTGGCAGCACAACAGTCCCATCCCTTAGGATCTGCCTCTCCACAACCGTCCCAGATCTGTCCCTCCCTAAGAGCTCCGCATCGCCGATGTAGACTCTCCGGACTCCGGAACCGTCGGTCTCCCAGAGCCGGTCTTCCGCTGGCCTACTCAGAACGATCTCCCATCTCACGATAGTCTCCAATATCGTGGTGATCACCATCTACCCCCCCCCCCCCCCCAAATAAACACATAAACAAATAACAGGGTCAGATCACATGTTCTCATAGAAACATTCACCTATTCATGTATTGTCAGAAATAACAAGGTATAATAAGCATAATCTTTACGTTATATCACAGTCAGTCTCCTAAGTTCAGTTAGGCTAACGACCTCACCATTCACACAACCACCTCAACACCAATGGCCATAATCACGATCATCCGCAGATGAACAATTCTCGGAGGGGACACACCGTACAACCCTCATTCATGTGGGGGGACACACCGTCCGCCGGACACACCGTCCGTCCACAGAATCACAAGGTGACCGCAGTCAACCAAATCACGTGGGGACACACCATACAACCCACAAAACACCGTCCCGTGCAAGTAACCGTTTGTCTCTAACGGTACCATCGTTCTCATGGTCCATAGTCCTCACTAGACCTATGTTCCAATTACATCACATTTTACTTGCAAGCGATTAAGTTCTCATTTATCTTTGTTAGGGCTCTATTAGTCAACCTAGAGTCTTAACATCTTCACAAGACTTATACAACATAATCACAATAATAACCACAGCACCAAAAGGAATTACAGCTGGATGAGCGACCTTTTGGCAATATTCAAATGAGGCATCAAATAAGCAATATCAAGCACATAGTCATATTCTCATGCACATCAACACTTAAGTCATGGCAACTTCATCAATCAAGCCATCACATAAACTTGTGCATGAATCGGAAGGAAGAAAACTTGCCAACAACCACAAAAGTGGCTTAGCCGAACCCTAAAGGGTCCAAGATTTTCTAAAACTCTTCCTTCCTTCCATCTCAACTTCACAAGTCAATGTCCAGCCAACAACCATAAGCATATACTCTCCAAAAATCCAGAATTGATCATGTCACAATTACATGTTAAAATCATGTGAAAATCTAGGCAAATTTGGCATAAACTCATGGTTTCCATACACAAGACCTAGGGTCATTTGCCAAACATTATCCTAATGATCATGGCATCACACAAGCTTCACAAATATGGTAAAAATTCCAGTAGCAATCAGCAACAATCAATACATCAAAAAGCTAAAGAAAATCCACCGAAACCGCATTTTTGTACACATGAAATCATAGCTTTTCACATAGAAATCCCTAAACTCTACCCATGTCCTAGAGATCAGCCCTTACCTTGATTCCTTGATCTGAAAAGAATGGAATAATGAAGCTTGGATAATCTGCTCCTTGCTGTCCAAGTCCTTCTTCTACTCGAACCCTAGCATTTAGAAAGCAGGAACAGTGTGCATTAAAACTGGTCTCCAGAATTCATTTCTCAGCCGAAATTGACATACTATACATGCCTAGAAAGCTATTTTGAAAATCTACAACTTTCTAGTTCATCACGTGTTCATATGAGACCCATAATTAGGTGATATTAGGCTCTGAAGCTTGCTGTCCAGTACAGAAAACTAGCAGTGATACTTTTACCTTCAAATTAATTTCTAACCATTTGAGTCCAAGGTTTCTAGGCCATGTTCCAGCAAACATAAAGCACATATTCCTCCTCTAAATTCCAGTAGCAACATCTCATCTTAATCATTAAGAATTGATCAATATTAGGCATATGAATCATCATGAATCGGATCTAAGCAAAACTCATAGCAAGAGTGACATCTATAATAGTGATTTCCAAAGAGGCATAGCATCCAACATCTCATCATCTTAAACAGTAGGCATCACGAGCATATGGCAGATAATCAAGCCTTAAACCTCTCATGCATTCTCATACATCATTCATCATCATAAAGATTCAACCCTTAATCATGCTTTCATGAAATTTTCATCAAGAAACCTAGACTCTACCCTTACCTTGGCTGATTGGAATGAGAGAGATGATGAAAAGGATGAATGAAGAAGCTCTCTCCTTGCTGCTCCTCACAGTACTTGCTTGCTCTCCTTCTTTCTCTCTTGATCTTCTCTTGGTTTCTCTCCTTCTTCTTCTTCTTTCTTTCTCTCTAGCCGCCACCCTCTCTCACTCTTTCTCTCTTGTTTTCTTTTCTTTTCTCTTCTGAATTTGTGTGGGAAAATCAGAGTATGTGGTTAGGTTTCTAACTTAGCCTTATTATGTCTCTCAAAGCTGCAGCAAACCTCCCTTTTTTGCCCTCCAATTGGTGGCCCAACACCCTCCCTCAAAGCATTCACACAAAACTTGAAATTCAAATGGAGACAAAGCCTTCAATGCTCATTATTAGCTCTTAATCCTCTTGACCAAAACTGATCTGCAATAACTAGGAGACATAACCCCCACTAATCCCCTTAACTCAAGCAAACCAAGTGAACAAACACTCCTCTCCTTCCCTAAGTGAAATCGGCTAGCATACATCATGGGCTAGGTTTTCCTTTTCTCTTCTCCCTTCATAACTTGGCTCAAGCCCAACTAATTACCCTCCTAACTACTGATTAAGAGGATAAAATAAATCAAGGCAAACTCCTTCCCTTGATTTTAAAGAAATAAATTCGGAATTAAGAAAATTTCTTCTAGCAAAATTGCTAGTACAATACAGCCTGACCTTCTGTCACTAAAACATGACTATCTCGGGCTACAGAGGTCGGAATGACCTGAAACCAACGAGAGAATTTAGCTAACTCAGAGAGCTACAACTCTCATGAAGGAAGCTTTTCAAGATTAGGTCTTTAAGATCTCTCAAAAATTCACACAAGGTCACGGACAGATTAGCAATTAAATCAAACTTCACTAGAAATTTCACTTTTATTCAATAAATCACTTAAGCAATACATAAGAAAGGTTAGGGTCTTACACTACCCAACATACCTCTGGTGTTTCTGCAATTCTTGCCAAATTGATCTATAGGATTGGCAAGTCTATTGCCTTTGATTTTGGAACGTTTGTGTTTGAGCAGACATTGAAGCATGCTGATACTTGTGTAGTGAAGCTACCTGTTTCATTTCCATCACTTCTTACTGAGATCATTCTCAAGCAACATCCTCAGATTCTCAGGGCTGATGAAGTGGCTATGTCTCGTGGAGTTCCAATCACTTTGGATCAACGTTTGTTTATGGAGCCACATGTCCTAGACATTGCCATGCCAACCAGCAGGACATCTGCTCCTCCTGTGACTGAATCTGGCACTAAGGCCATAATTGCTAAATTACTGGAAGTCTCCAAGGCCTTGCAGGAGACAATCAGGGTGAGCACTGCCAGGAAGCTCAAAGTTGATGCTTTGCTACTCAAGCTACAAGAAGAGGAACGTCAAGGTGGTGAGCAAAGTGCTGCTGCTACAGCTGCTCAGAATGAGAGCAATGAAGAGGAGGAAGGATCTGAAGAGAGTGTAGAGGAAAGTGCGGAAGGGTCTAGGGAGGAGTCCAGTTCTGAAGACTAGTTTGCTATGTTCTTTTGCTATTTTCTTTTGTTTCTGGATGTATTCGTGCACTCTTTGCAAATTTCTGCACTGCTGTGAAGACCTATGTTACTACTGTGAAGTTGCTTCTGTGCAGCCTATGTGTGTTCTGCTAAGTGTTAGCTTTGGTCTGTTTAATTTGAAGACAAGTTCAAGACAATGGCTATGTTTGTTTCAAGTGGCATTTTCTGGTGTTAAGTGGATAGCTTATGTGCTGCTAGCTTCTGACAGTAGTATTTCTGATACGTTGATGTTTAAGCTGATCTATTTTGGTGTCATCATATGCTAAGGCCTGATTGTACTTCTGGCTGTGTGTTTGTGCTGCTAAGTGTTTTGTTCCAACTATGCTTTTTGAAGTATGGTAGTTGGTTGTGTAGATGCATCAGACGAGGGGGAGCTCTGACTAAGGGGGAGAATTGATTCTCTAATTCTCCAGTTTTTATCCTCTCTGGGTTATGTGTTGTTTTAGACAAAATTTGACAAAGGGGGAGATTGTTGGTACATGTTGCCTTGCATTTTGTCAAAACAACTGATTGTCGAAGCAGATGCCGTGGCATCTGACCTCGTGAAGCTAGGGCATCAGTCCTTAGCTAGAGTTTCTGTTGTGGGCCCTCTTAAGATTTACAGAAGATATGTTTTTTGAGTTACTTGAGGAGCAAGTAGCTTTTCCATAAGGGTTTTAATTATGGGTTATTATTTGTTGAAACAATCTTTGTTAAAAGATTGGTTTCTATCTTTACTTGTGCAATAAGTAAACCGAATCTATCGAGATTGCATTTTGATTTGTTGTTGCTGCAATCTGTTACTTCAGCCCATGCTAACCCTAGAGCCCATGCTACCGCTGTTGAAGTCTATAAAAGGATGAAGACCTAAAACATGAAGATTACTGAAGCTAATAGAGAGAGATCGAGTGTTTTAGGATTTGTGTTTGTGCTTTGTCCTTTGTTAGTTGTGAATCATCTATGCTCACTGATTCTATAAAGCAAAGAAGGGTTCTGTGTTGTTTGATTGCGTTCAAACTCTGATTGTTCATTGTGTTCACCAATCACTGTGGCAGTGATTGAGAGAAAGTGAGAGGGGCTCTCATACTTAGGTTGAGATTCTAAGTAGAAATACACTGGGTAGATTAGGAAGTGAACTATGAACTGAGTTGTTCATGAGTGTCTGTAATTCCTGAATCTTGAGATAGTGGATTTCCTTTCTTTGGGTGCAAACCCTCCAGACGTAGGTGAAAGTTTTTTTCACTGAACTGGGTTAACAATTACTGTGTGTTATTGTTTCTGTTGTTAAGTTCTGTTTTACTGTTAAGCGGTTGTCACACCTCTTGTCCCAGCATCGTGCAGGACAATCGTATCAGAGGGAACCTAAATTACATTTGTGAGTTGTTTGAACCTTGAAAACATGAGAAGCTTATTGTTATGTGGTATATATAGCCAAAATCTCGAATCAATCCATAACTAATAATGGTTCTTTACTAAGGATGTCAAAACTCAAACAAATGTTAAAAATTAGTAGCAAGCATTGTGTCTTATTAGTGATATGCAATTCTGCCAATTCAGAACTTGAGTTGTTAGAAAACCGAAGAAGAAGATAACTCAGCAATGAAAGGGACACCAACAAAGCAACATATGAGAAGGAAAACAATGGCGACATTATAAGGAAACCTAACAGAAAACAAACCTTTTGATTTGTATTTCTCATACAACGGGCTCAATTATGTGTAATTTGAATTAGTGAACCCATTGTAGAGACATCATTAGTTTCACACAACATGGTTATGCGCCATGTCTTCATAATTGGTCTTTCTTGCCCGGTTTGTGGCGCCCTGTTCATATACTGCCACATTTCAGTTGCATATGTCAACCTTTCATTTTAACCTTTTGATGACCGTCTGGCGATCTTCCCTCAAATGTCATTCAAACGTCAACAGATCTTTTCCCACTGACACACGCATCCCCATTTTCCCGGATTTTACCATCATTAGTAATGAATGCAATTTGCGTGTGCGTGCGTCTCGAGGAGTTGCCTCGTTTGGTGTAACCCTAGGATCATGAGATACCTTTCACCTTTCAATATCTTTTCAAAAACTTTCAAAATCCTGAAACCCCCTTTCTTAACCCGTCGGTTCACGCTTTTCCCACTCATTCTCTCTCCTCTTTCTTCATCTATAAAACCTCCTTTTTTTTCTTTCACTTTCATACATTCTAAAAAGCTCAAACTCTTGCTCTCTTTTTCTTTGAAGATCAAGTTCTCCTAGTTTCCGATCCAGTTTGTTTGCTCTAACCACCATCATTGCGCGGTGTTTCCCTTTGGCTTACACTCTCGTCACCCATTCTCAAGACCCTTCCTCCTGTGAGTCTTCTGCTTCTTGTTTTTCTGTTTTTGGTTTCTTTTCTTCCGTTCTCCATTTTGTTCATCTTCTTCCTTCAAACCGCTCGTCTCCTTGTATTAGACTACCCAGAATGTCTCTAAATAGTGTTAGCGTTTCTTCCTTAGAATTTTCCTCCTCTTCATCAAACGGTGAAATGTCTTCGCCATCTGTTGTTGTATTTCCTGATTCTCCTTCTTTTCGAGATGAGTTCGGTCCCGCTGACTCTATTGACTCCATTCCTTCTTCTAACGATGGCCTTTCCTCGCCTGAATGGCGAACGAACGTGCATTTAATTGAAGATAAGTGCCTAGGGCGCTCTATTTGGGGTAGTATTGGGAGTATCAACTCCCACCGAATCATAGCCCAAGGTTTTACCAAAGTGAATCCCGCCACTTCTTGTAACGACGACTTGCAATTAAACATCCTTCCCTGTGGCGATGATGACTGTGTTACTTTACGAAAGAAGACATTAGATGAGTCGCCCGATTTTTTTTATGTGTATGGTTACCTCTTTACTGATCTCAATATTAAACTTCCTTTTTCTTCTTTCATATGTCACGTTCTTTCATTTTTAAATGTGGCACCTTGCCAACTTCAGCCCAATGCTTGGGGCTTTATTCGTTGTTTTGAAATTTTGTGTGAGCATTTGAGCTTCACACCAACATATCCCTTATTGTTTCTTTTCTATAAGTCTGTCACCAAAAAACCTATTTCATGATTCCAATAATTCTCCTCTTTTTCCTTTTTATTGGACCAAAAATCCTCGCCGGAAAATTTCTGTTTCTTTTGAGGCTTTGGAGGATTCCGAGCGAGGGGTCGCCGCCTACCTCCAATCGTTGCCCATATTCTCTGGTCATGACTTGATTGAGGCGTCCAAAACTGGCACTTTGGATCAATTTTTAGTAAGTTAATGATTCTTATATGTAGCTTACATTTATCATTTGTTTGTCATTTCTAACTCATTTTTTTAATGTGTGTAGCTAAGATGGGTAAAGGCAAGGTTGACGCTAGCCCCTTGAAGATGAAGGAGTATCTCGCCAAGGTTGTTGCTGAAGCCGAGAAGAAGAAAGCTACTGCTGAGGTTGAAAAGAAAGGAAAACATGATTCCCGCCCTGGGGGTAATTCTGACGCGGGTAACACTAGGGATCCCAAGCGTCAAAGAACTTTTGGTGACATAGCTTTACACCAGACAAACTTGAACCAATCCGGTCTGACTCCAAAGGTCAAACCGATTGCTGAGAAAAAGAAGGGAGATGCCAATCTCTCGCCGACCCACCAGGATCCAAACGCGTTAATTGATCGCCCAAGGACCCCCTTCGTTCATGCAGGCTCTAGTTCAGCCGTTGGAGGTGATGCTCCTCCTGCCTTGCTAAGCTTATCTGATCCACGCTTTGACGACTTGGACTTTATGAACCGAACTTTTGATAATCGGCTTCATAAGGATGTTGCTGGCCAAGGTGCCCCCAACATTGCTTCTATAGCCATCCATCATGCTCTTCTGGCCGCCAGTAATGTGGCGGGAATGGTTCAGTATGTGAAGGACCTTCATTCTTCTAAGCACCGCCTTGAGAAGAAGGTGAATGATGGAAGTCCTCTCTTGAGCGGGAAAAAGGTGATGCTGAAGCTGCCAACCAACGTTTGAAGTTGGCTGAAGAAAAATGCACCAAGACCGTTGAAGAGTTGGCGACCTCTGAATTGCTCCTTCAGAAGACCAAGTCTTTAAAGGACACGGTTGATGCCAAACACACTGCTGCTCAGTTGGAGTGCCAAAAGGTGTCAATGAAGTACGAGCGCTAAAGGCCTCTGCCCTTGGACGTGCTTCTCTCCAATTTGCTCAAGGCTTTGTCAAAGCTAAAGAGCAAATAAAGGTTGTGGAGCCTGGGTTTGATCTTTCCCGCATTGGTTATTTGAAGGAAATCTAGGGCGGCCAAGTGGTTGGCGATGATGATGTTGATTTGGACCTTCTTCCCACGTTTGATTCTAAGAGTTAGGAAGAAGATGATGGGAATGGCAATGGCGAGGATAATAATGGTGAGGAAGAAGGGAGGGACCCCAAAGCCTCTGTGAACCAAGATCGCACTACCAATGATGAAAGCCTTGCTTAAGTTATTTTAATGTTGCCCTTTGTTTTTCTGTGTGGGCTGCGCCCCCTTCTCGCTTTTTATTTTGTAGTGGGCCTCGCCCAATTTTGTTTCTATGTATGGGCCGCGCCCTCTTTATCTTAATGAAATTTATTTTCCATTTGTCTAAGTTTCTTTTGTTGTTTTTTCTTACTAAGATTTTAGTGGCTTGAATTATCTCAAGGCTGAGGCATATTTTCATAGCCCTAGTCGTTTTACGGACGGAGCTTGGTTTCTAGTGGCCACTAGAATTACCAAGGCTTTGTTTTCTCAGTGGCGAGGCTCTCTTATCTTAAGAGACTTACTCGTGGTAATGTTGTACCTTGAGGCGATTTATGCCTTTAAAACATATAAACTTGCGTAATTGAAGTACTCATCAAGCTTAAAAAAGGAAACTTCATTGATTTTTGGATATGGGAACTATCGTCCCTTCATTTACATTTGTCGCCTCATTAAAAACCTCACTTGAGGAAAAAAGTGTGCGACTTCTTTGTTGTTTCTTTTAACTGAAGTATTGCTTTAAGTGCGAGGCGTTCCATATTCGAGGAACCCTTTTTCCATCCAATTGTTCCAATTTGTAAGATATGTTCCCTATGTCTCCAACCACCCTGTAAGGTTCATCCCAATTTGGCGAGAGTTTGTTGTGTTTGGTGGGTAGTGTTCTTTTTCGAAGCACCAAATCTCCCGCCTTCATCGTTCTTGGCACTACCTTTGTTGCAAATTTTCGGGCGATTCTTCCTTTTCCAGCCTCATTCCTTAGATGCGCTTCCCTTTGTTCATCGGGTAACATGATTAAATTAGCTATCAAATTCTCGCCATTCTCATCTTCATTAAAACTAGATACTCACCAGCTTTGATTCTCAACTTCCACGGGTAACATGGCGTCTGTCCCGTAAGTCGAACGGTATGGCGTTTCTCCAGTACTTGTTTGTTCAGTAGTGTTGTACGCCCATAGGACGCCTAGAAGTTCTTCCGCCCAAAGGCCCTTCGCCACGTCTAGCTTCTTCTTTAAATCGTTCAAGATTACTTTGTTAGGTGACTCAGCTTGCCCATTGGTCTGAGGATGTTCTACTGATGCAAACCTCATCTCGATCCCAAGATCTGCACAAAAATCTCTTGTCACATTGCTAGTAAACTGAGTCCCATTATCCATCACCAACTATGTTCCCTATGTCTCCAATCACCCTGTAAGGTTCATCCCAATTTGGTGAGAGTTTGTTGTGTTTGGTGGGTAGTGTTCTTTTTCGAAGCACCAAATCTCCCGCCTTCATCGTTCTTGGCACTACCTTTGTTGCGAATTTTCGGGCGATTCTTCCTTTTCCAGCCTCATTCCTTAGATGCGATTCCCTTTGTTCTTCGGGTAACATGATTAAATTAGCTATCAAATTCTCTCCATTCTCATCTTCATTAAATCTAGATACTTGCCAGCTTTGATTCACAACTTCCACGGGTAACATGGCGTCTATCCCGTAAGTCGAACGGTATGGCGTTTCTCTAGTACTTGTTTTGTCAGTAGTGTTGTACGCCCATAGGACGCCTAGAAGTTCTTCCGCCCAAAGGCCCTTCACCTCGTCTAGCTTTTTCTTTAAACCATTCAAGATTACTTTGTTAGATGACTCAGCTTGCCCATTGGTCTGAGGATGTTCTACTGACGCAAACCTCATCTCGATCCCAAGATCTGCACAAAAATCTCTTGTCAAATTGCTAGTAAACTGAGTCCCATTATCCATCACCAACGCCATAGGAACACCAAATCCGCATACTATCCTTCGCCATAGGAAATTTCTGATCTTGGCGGCTGTAATGGTTGCCAATGATTTAGGTTCTATCCATTTAGTGAAATAATCCACCACCACTATGATGTATTTCATTTGCGCCTTTGATACTGGGAATGGACCTAGAATATCCGTCCCCCACATAGCAAATGGCCATGGTGCCATTATGGTTGTTAAGTGTTCTGGCGGGGCTTTATGTAAATCAGAAAAGACTTGGAACTTGACACATTTTTTAACATACTCTAGACAGTCTTTTTTTTATTGTTGGCCAGTAGAACCCTACCCTCAGTACTTTCACTGCTAAAGATCGCCCCCCTATGTGGCTGGAGCATACACCTTCGTGAACTTCTACCATGATACTCTGGGCGTCACTAATGTCTACACATTTGAGTAACGGTGACATTATTCCCCGCCTATATAGTTCATCGCCCACTAGTGTGTAGAAGCTGGCTTCCCTACGCCTTTCTTTTGTATTTAAATTATCTTCTTTTGGAGGATTTTGGAGGAAACTCTTAATTGGCTCCATCCATGAGGGTTCCCCATCTGTTATAGCCTTCATTGCCTTTAGCTTTATCTCAATAAGGTCAATACTTGGGTGAGGAAGAGTTTCTTGTATGACTGTTTGATAATTGCCTAATCGACCAGTGCTAGCCAATTTTTCCAATACGTCGGCCCGCTCATTCTGACTTCTGGGAATATGTTCTTTCCTGACGTTTTCAATCTCCATCATTAACCTTTGCACAATTTCTAAGTATTTGGAAAGTTGTGGGTCTTTTACCTGATATTCCCCTTTTACTTGTTTAACCACCAACTGTGAATCGCCTTTGATGAATAGCTTCTGAATTCCCAACTCAATGGCGAGTCTTAATCCGGCTATTAGCGCTTCATATTCTGCTTGATTGTTGCTTGCTCTGAATTCAAATTTCAACGATTGTTCAATGGTCATCCTGTTTAGGCTTTCAATAGTTATACCCGCCCCACTTCCTTTGTCATTTGAAGATTCGTCCACGAATAAGATCCACTCACCGAATACTCCCTCACCTTCAGTGGGCGTCATTTCTGCCACAAAGTCAATCAAACTCTGGATTGTGACAGTCCCCCTTGGCTCATACTGAATGTCATACTCAGATAGTTCCACCGACCAACTGACTAATCGTCCTGATAGGTCAGGCTTTTGTAATACTTGTCTTATAGGGATATCGGTCTTAACCTTCACCTGGAAGCTTTGAAAGTATGGTCTGAGGCGCCTTGCTGTTTTCAGAATTGCCAAAGCCTCCTTTTCAATTTTTTGGTATCGCAACTCAGCGCCTTGCAAAGTATGGCTAACAAAATAAACAATTTTGTACTTTTTCTTCTCTTCCTGAAGCAATACTGTGCTAACGGCTCTGTCGGTGATCGCCAAGTAAAGAGTTAGAGGGACATCCGGAGTTGGCTTGGATAACACAGGCGGGGTTGCCAATAATTCTTTTAACTTGGTAAAAGCTTGCTCGCACGATTCAGTCCATTCAAATGTTGAACCCTTCTTCAAGCACGTAAAGAACGGAGCCGCTTTGTCCCCCACCATGGGCAGAAAGCAAGCTAAAGCAGTCAAACGTCCCGTTAATCGTTGCACTTCTTTGATATTGGCTGGACTCTTCATTTCCATAATCGCCTTGCATTTGTCTGGGTTTACTTCAATTCCTCTTGATGTTATCATGAACCCTAAAAAATTTCCCCCTTGAATTCCAAAGGAACATTTTTTAGGATTCAATTTCAAGCTGTATTTTCTTAACTGAGCAAAAGCTTCTTTCAGATCTTCACCATGCTCGCCCGCCTTGGGAGACTTGCAATCATGTCATCAACATATACTTGCATATTCCTCCCAACTTGATTTACAAAAATTTTGTCCATTAGGCGCTGATAAGTGGCGCTCGCATTTTTTAAACCAAAGGGTATGGTTTTGTAGCAGTAATTAGCCTGATTGGTCATGAACGCTGTTCTTTCCTCATCTAGGGGATGCATCATGATTTGATTATACACGGAATAGGCGTTCATGAGGCTTAAAAGTTCATTTCCAGAAGCCTCATCCACCAATTTATCAACATTGGGCAATGGATAAGAATCTTTTGGACATACTTTGTTCAGACTCGTGTAATCCGTGCACATTCTCCACTTTCCATTGGCTTTTCTGACCATCACAACATTGGCAAGCCAAGTTGGATATTATACCTCACAAATAAACTGGGCTTTAATTAATTTATGGGTCTCCACTTGCACCGCCTTATCCTTTTCTTCGCTCATTCGACGTCGTGCCTGTATGACCGGTTTTGCCCCTGGCTGTATGGCCAACTTGTGAGTGATAATGTTGGGATCAATCCCTGGTACGTCATTGATTATCCAAGCAAATAAATCCTGATTTTCGCCCAACAAGGCGATTAATCGTTCTTCCTGGTCTTCTGACAAGCCACTTCCAATCTTCAAAACCTTGTCTTTGACTTTTGCTAATTTAGTTTCTTCCAAAGGCTGAGGGCGGAGATCATCAATGTCATCTCTTGGGTCCAAAGTAAATCCCTCTTGCGGAAAGATCTCGGTGATTCTATGGCTTTCCTTAGCTGCCTTCTTTCCATACAGAGCCACACTTCTGAGGTATCATTCCCTGGCCGCCTCTTGGTCGACACGTAAAATTCCAACCTTGCCATTGCACGCCGGATATTTGATGGTCAGGTGGGCGGTGGATATTACCGCAAACAACTTGTTAAGCGTATCTCGACCGAGTAGAGCATTGTAGTTTGCTCGGCAGGCAAGGACAAGGTACTTGACTTGGAATTTTTTGACGAAGTCTCCTTCGCCAAAAACGGTGGGAAGTTCCACATAGCCCCGTACATTCACACGATCGCCTGTGAAACCAACAAGGGTTCCTGGGAAAGACTTCAAGTCTGATTCTTTGAGTCCCAATCGATCAAATGCGTCCCCATAAATGATGTCCTCCAATGACCCTTGGTCAAGGAACACCTTTTTGGTTTTATAGTTGTTGATCCTGATTGTGACCACAATGGGATCATTGTCATGTGGAATCACATGCGTAAAATCTTGTGGAGTAAATGTGATTGGGGAATGATTTAACCAGCACGCTCCCTCGGACGCCTTATGGACTGAATGTACCGTCGCCACATGCCTCTTCCTAGCTTTACGTGAAAGCTCTCCTCCGCCAAATCCTCATGCTATGGATGAACACTCCCCAATAAGTTCACCTAATTCCTCAACCACTTCTTTGCCTTTTCCTTTGTCAATCTGAGCCGCCTTGGCAGGCTCCTGAACAGAGGTATCCTTGATAAAATTCGCCAAGTGTCCTGCCTTGATTAAGCCATCAATTTCCCGTCGTAAAGTCCAACAATTGTTAGTAGTGTGCCCAAGAGCTTTGTGAAATTCACACCACCTGTTAGTATCCACATTAGTCGGGGGCCGCCTAGGAGGCGGTGGATATTGTACCACATTCGTTTGTTCGACCGCTCGTAGGATCGTACTTAGTGGGGAATTTAGCTTTGTTAATGGTGCTGCTTTTGGTGATGAAGCTGGTGGGGCCACTTGTCCTGATGAAACTCCCTGATTGTTCCTATGCCAAGTATTGCTTTGAAATCCTGACTTAGCATGTTGGTATGGTCCCGGTCTAAGCTGGCGAGGAGTAGGCGCCGACCTTGAATCTTTTCCTGCCTTAGATTTTTCCAACGGAATTGCTCCTGGCTGAATGTTCTTTCTCCAATCCTCTCTTTCCTTTTTATTTTGATCATCCTGCTCGATCAAAATAAACTCTTGAACTCTCGCCCTTAAGTCCATCATGTCGCGAGCTGGGCGTCTTGTCAATTCTCAGTTTAACGCTCTTGCCCTGAGCCCGTTTTTGAAGGCCGCCACGCATACATCAGGACTACCTTCCTCTAGCTGAATCGCGCCATGTAAGTCTTCAATTTCTCCCCTGATTGTTGGTGTATATTAATCAAATCAAAGATGGTTGTCTTTGTAGTTTGATTGGCCGAGAATTGAGTCAAAAAATTTGTAAACAAATAAGTGAAATTATCTAACGAAAATGGTGGCTACTTTATAAACCACGTCATCGCCATACCCTTGAATGTTGAGGGTAATAACCTACATTTCACTGCATCAGTCGCCCCCCAATAACCATCTTGGTATTGAAATACCTTAAGTGCTCCATGGGGTCAGAGTCACCAGAATAGGCGTCCAAAGTCATGGTCTGTAGATATTCCGGTATCTCTACGGCCGTAACGGCGGGCACAAAAGGTTGGAACTCAACTATGTCTTCAGCATCCACACGATGTCCCCGCCTAACGTCCTTCATTTGATTTAAGTATTCCACCTGAGCTTGCAAATGTTCATTCTGGCGTTGGACATTTTGCAAGGTATCCAATGTAACGCCCCGATTTCCGGGGGTCACTTTAGTAACCTATTAAAGTAAATATGCGATATTTTCTAAAAGAGATTTATAATTGCGAGAATTTTTTTTTCTTTTCAAAGTATTTCTAAATCATGAAATGCATACTCCCAACTGTATATAAATTTACATCCAGCCTTAAACAAGGCAAGTACCTGGAGGTAACAACAGATGAACCCAACTTACAAACCTAACTAATAGAATTAGATTCAACGAGGAATCTATTATGCAATGACTCATAAATCCGATATACTCCCTACGATTTCCACATCGGAGAATCGCAAGATAGCAATGCACCGGAACCTACCCAAAACTTCAAACAATACTTATAAAATAATCCTATAAGCTTTAACCAACAATGATAAGCTCTTTACCCAAAAGGCTCTAGCCTTACACCCGACTCTATTCTTCGAGTCTTCTATAGTTCTTCGACATGTAGTAGCATATGCTCGCATCACCACCTATCGTTGTTTGACAATGGGCGTAGTCCGCCAAAACACAAACAGAAGGCGCGAGGGTCAATTCCAATAAATTACATAAGTAATACACCCAATAGATAAAGTTTAAGGGATAGCTACTTAGGCTTAGAAGTTTGTGATAGCATTATAAAGTGTATATCTTCCAAGGAATATAAATGAAAAATAATGAAAATTAACATGTATCAAATAAAATTAACAAGTAACAATCACACTCGGCAACTAAGTCAGTATGCATGGTGCATGAATGAGATGACGAGGAACAAGATGCAATCCGGAAGGATGGGTACCATCGAGTCAACCCTAACACCGGCCAAGGTGGGACCATTTCTGCTCAGGTGTCTCTTATACCAAACAAAATGTAGTCAGATCAGCAGTGAACCCACAGGTCTACCATTTCCGTCTGCTACTAAGAATCACCGCAGTGTTCTTATGTGGAAATCCGGGTCTTATAACCATTTTTGGAATCCACCGAGGTCCGGCATCCCACCGTGTATTAACCTCAAAATGTGTGCATGAATGCAAAGTGATTAGCCAAACAACGTCTCCGACCTCAGTCGTCACGTCGTCACGTGTTCTAGCTAACTTATTGTCTCTAAAAAGAATACCCTAAGGTAAATGTCGATTCTGCGACATAAGACAATTAATTATGAAAAGAGTGCAATCACTCGTGATAACTTCTCGAGTTATCCGACTCATCTCCAACCGATAGTCAAAAACTGCTCAGCGAGCAAAGAGTACCAATGTACTTGGAACTTATAGTTCATCGGCTTATCCTTTAGATAGCCAAACAATAAACTGCTCATCGAGCAAAAGAGTATCAACATACTCGGAAACTTATTAATTTCCCGGCTTCTCTTTTAGATAGCCTAAACAACAAAACTGCTCATCGAGCAAAGAGTATCAACATACTCGGAAACTTATTAATTTCCCGGCTTCTCTTTTAGATAGCCCAAACAACAAAACTGCTCATCGAGCAAAGAGTATCAACATACTCGGAAACTTATTAGTTTCCCCAAAACTTGGACTCGGCGACACTTCTTATTTTCCAAAACTAATATTCAAAGTCATAAGCTCTTATTTGAGATTGTGATCATTATTTAAAAGATTCGAAGGTTGTTTAGTGTATTATGAATTTTCCTTGTAAAATAGTTTCCATTTAGTTTTATCTCTAATCTTATGAGTTTAAAAGATCCCATAATCCCAAGTAATTCCCAGAGAAGGTCTCGATCCATTAAAACAATAACAAGGGCCCGAACCTCGGTTCGTCCCGTCAAACTTCCCAAAATCTCATGATGAGTGTGGCATAACTGTCCGTTATCCTCACTCTGACGTACAACAGATATATGTGTAATTTCATAATCAACGTAACACAATCCAACAGTCATGACACATATATCAACACATCCTAGATTAACCATTTAGCACATAGCATGTGAATCAATATCAACACATCCTAGATTAACCATTTAGCACATAGCATGTGAACCAATCTCAAAAACAATTCAAGCGATAAATGATTATCAATTGTCAGCCGTAGCCTCAGAAAACATTTTTCCCAGTCAAACACAATCAAGTGCATAAACAATAAATCAAGTCGAATTCGTCGACACCTAAAGCATTAGCTAGTATTTAGTGAGTAGCCCTCACCTTAGCCAATTCTCATACTAACTGCAATTTCAATCCCAACACCTCTTTGCTTTCTCGTGTCGGTTCGCTTTCTTTTATTCTTTAGCTTCGTCGTCAAGCGCTCCCGTTATTCGTACCCTTCACAAGTACACATAACATAATTACTATTTGAGTTAACCTACTAACTCAAGGTCTAAATCTACGACTTCAGGAAATTGACTCGAAGCGGATGTATGTTAAACCTAATCCTCATAATGGTTATAACTCATTAGGATAAAACTCAGAAATTAAGACAAGTCGTAATAATGACAACAAACAATAACACAATTTAAGATGCTTCAAAAGCTTTTGACTTACTGAAACGATTTTAAAACCAAATCATATACCTTTGCTAAAGTCGAAAAGTTCACATAACGAATACTTATTCCTCTCGTTTTCCTTAGAGTTCTCAATCTCTATTAGAATACTCATTGAGGCTTTTCACAATAACACGTACGCAAAGCTTCTTGCTAAGTCAATTAACACAACATCTCGCAACGACATTATCCCATCATCTTCCTCAGTTAATCTCTTTATCCTCAAGATTACTTATCAAATCACTTACAACAACTTAACGTCTCAACGTCACCCTCGCAATCGATACCTCAAGTCGAACACCATATCAGTATCAATTCTTATCAAATTCTCTAACTCTTATAAAGAAATCCATAAACCATAGTTAACTTCCAAGACAAACAACTCTTCTTATTCAAGACTCATAAGCTCCTTCAAAACGATCGAATCATTTATCTTAATCTTAAACTCATGATATCTCGTTAGACACAAAACCCTAGTCTCTTCGAAACTCCACTTTGGCTCTACAAAATTTCCAAACTTATAGATTAGTCCTCAATCTCTAAGAAACGAGTTCTAGTCCTCAATTAATCCCTTAATTACATCTAAGTCCTCGAACTTCCAAAGTTTCAAATCTAGACCTTCTAAAATCAAGTATTTACAATAAAGCTCATAAACTTCTTGGATTTCAAGATTCAATCCTAAGTCATCTTCCAACATCAAGATTTCCATCACAACTTAATCCATTCTAATTAATACCTTTCGAAGTCTAATTCCTCACTCGGAAATCCAAACTTAATTGTTCTATCTCTATCCAATCTTGTTATTCCTAAGCATCCATTCACAACAAGGTAATATTCGAACACTTATTCTATAACACTCTGAAACTCGTTTGACTTACAAAACCTTTCGCAATCGCTCTTTAACGAATAAATGTGCATAAAGGCTCAAACATTCTTGATTATCATAACGAATAACAACGTGTGTAAGTAAGCTTCAAAAGGTGTTTTCCTACTCCAGACATTGTAATATAATTTTGAAATGAAAGGTTTTCTCAAAATTTTCCATAAACAACGCTTTTCGCTTGAAATAAACTGTACAGCGACTTTGGATAATTTTTAAATACGTCAAATAAACTTTGAAAAATCTAATATTTTTATCCTGACTTCATCTACAGGTTTTGTAAATCCTCGTAAATTTTCAAGTCCAAATTCGAAGTACAAAATTCAGGAAAAATCAAATACTACAGCAGTTCGTGAGAAACGGGACAGCTTAACCCGTGCTCACCAAAATGCGTGCTAGAGAAATCGAAATGACATGAAACCAGTGGCAAAAGTTTGCTAACAGAAAATGCTACAAATTTTATGAAGACTACTTCTTCAAATTCGTTCACTAAACCTAACTATTTAACAAATCAGCAACTACTATAATCTCGTGACAGCAACAATAATACAGCAGAAATATTCAGATGGGTTTACCAGCTCCTTCTTGAGGATAGAGCATGGCACACAAGCTTTAACTCCTCAAACACCTCCATGTATCCTAGAAATATTCTGGAAATTCTCCGGCGAAGGTCTCACCAGAGAAGACGGCGGCTGGTGGCGGTTCACGACGGAGATGATCAGAATCAGAAATTTCTTTAGGGGTTTTGAAGCGCACGTCGAGGGGAGTTCCGTGGTGATGTTGATTTTTCCAAAAGCTCGGTGGTTCGCCGGAGATCGGAGTTGAAAGGTGGCGGTTTTAGGGTTTCCTTTTTCCTTATTTTTCGCGTCTGTGGTGGCTGTGGTGGGGCGTTCATGGTCGTTTGATGGTGATGAAGGCGCGGTGGTGCTCGCGGCTGGCCAGAGAGAACGAAAGGGGGAGAGGCGGTGGTGGTTTCCCATGGTGGTGACGCGTTCCCGTGAAGGATACATGGAGGTGGCAGCATGCGCGTGAGAGGAAGAGGCTCGCGGTGGTGGCGGCTTGGCCCCGGGTGGCGGCTTCCATGGGAGGAGAAGAAGGTGATGTTGAGTTGTTTAGGGTTGCAGGAAGGAGAAGAAAACTGAAGAAGAAGATGGGTTTTTTGGAGAGAAAGAGAGAAAGAGTCGAGAGTTGAGGGAGAATGAGAGAGTGAGAGCGTGAGGGAGTGAATGGGGGAGAGAGAGGATTCAATTCTGATTGGGTGTGGGTGGGGCCCACGTGGAGAGAGAAAGATAGAATAGAAATTTGAAATTTGAATGAGTGGTTGGAAATAGAGATGGTGAGTTGGAAAGATAAGAATGAATTAATTTGGTGGTTGAGGTAAGAAAAGAATAAAGGATATTCCTTTGTGATGCTTGATAGGCTATCACAAGTAAATAACAAAGATGACCTGTTAGAGCAGGTCATCTCTTCATAAAAGAGAGATAAATTAAAGAATAGAAATTATTAAAATTAAAAATAAAATAATACACACAAAAATAATTATAATTAAATCCTTACTTTTAAATAACTTTATAAATTCAAAATATTGAAATTAATTACTACTTATTTAATTTTCCGAATCGCGATTAGATTCGAGTTAAGAAAATAATATAAAAATACTACAAAATAAATGCGCGATTAAATAACTATAAGAAAAATATTCCTTAAGGTATTTCTCGCCGTCGTGGCGCGTATAATATTTCAATCACAATTAATTAATAAATAATACGTGTTGCCGTGAATTAAGGAGTTAAATAAATAAATGTTCTATTAAATTTCGGGTCTTACATCCAACATGTGTTGCAAAGCTACTGGCGTGATGCCTGTTATGACCTCGTTCTCTTTCACAGGATCTTTCGCCTTCACATCGTCCAAATTGATGTGTACAGGCTCCGGCTGGGGTCGCCGGAGGCCGAGATCGGACTTAGCAACCAGATCTGAGGGTTTACCCGAAGTAGGCCCAGATGCCGGAGAGGGGCGCGAGTGCGCCACCGACTGAGCATCCTCCGAGGAAGCCTCCTGTTCTGGTTCGGAATGTACCGCCTGATGTTCAAGCCGATCGCCGCCACGTCTGCCGTGACGACCACCACCACGACGGCGGTAATCACGACGACCGACACCACGCGATCAAGTTTCCATCAGTTAAAACTCCACCGCTCTACGTCAAAAGTAGATCTAGGTCAGAGCCACAGACGGCGCCAATGTTCCGTGCTAGAACTTACTTAAGTATAAAAGGTACAATGACTAAACCCTAGCAGAGCACAATTACTGATATGATGCATTAATAGGAAATATTCTCATTAGTGGTAAAAAAAGGTGTCAGATACAAGGTAAGGACCCCCCTTTTATAGTGGGGTGGTCTTCATCTAGATGATTTCTACATTTGGGCCTCTACAATCAAGGCCCAAATTCCTATGCAAATAAGACAAACCCAAAAGAATCTGCCAATTGACAGGAGGGACCACCAGTAAGATGACGGGCCACAATCCGTTCATCACCGCCCTTGTCTCTTAGATCAATGTCTCGCCCTAATCCTGTTAGTGTCATGGGCGGGCATAAGATAGCTTATGTCCCTCCCAGTCCACCTATCTAGGAAAAAGAGTACCACACCCTTAAAATAGCCAATTTTCCATCCCTACAAAATAATCAAAGCATTAATACGCCCCTTCCATGAACACGCTTGAAGCTACTTGAAACGACACCCATAAAACGAACCAACAACCATTCTAATAGCACCAATAGCAAAAAATAACATCAGCTGCAAATAACAAACATCACCAGCCAACAAACAACAGCAATTTCGTGACAGGAACATCAGGGAAATATCTGACGGCAACAACAGCAATTTCGTGACAGCAACATCCGCCCAAATTAACGGCAACAGCAGCAAAAAACCAACAGCAGCAAATACTTGACAGCAACATCAGCAACAGCAACAACAACAACAACATCAAACCCCCACATGCCTAGCGCTTGAGCCTCGTTAAAACCTTTCTAGACGAAGGAAAAAGAGTACACCAAACAACTAGAGTGCCTTTGAAACACAATACCAAAAAACCTGAAAAATTGCTCCAAACACCCTTAACCAGTTTAGCAGCAACATGGGCCAAACGTGATACACCAAGGGATAACTAGCTGCTCCACTTTTTCCATCTAATGTCTCAAGCAAGTAACCACCAGATATATGCCACCATAAATCAACGAAATCAACCCCACTAACTATATTTATTCCTCCATATACTTATCTCATTAAAACAGCAATACCACGCAGCAAAAATCAGATTCTGTAGCTTAAATCCCCTTTGTCCATTAACACACAGCAATACTCCAACAAAGACAGAAGACAAAAAGCACCATCAAAATCTTCCTCATCCTTAATTTATCACCCATACCACATCCAGACTTGTTAAAAAATAACCAAAACAGCAGCAGCACACTGACACCAAGACCTACCCTCACAAACCAGAATGGTCCTTAAAAAGCCAGACATGATCTATTCCAGCATACAATAGCCTTCTTTACTGCCTCACGTTTTACAGAACATTCCAAACCACGAACATTCCAGGTAAGACATAAGCCATACATATCAACTAAGATGAGGATGATTAATACGAATTTTGGCCTCCAATGCTTTGATCATCAACGCCTCTGAACCCGTCCGCCGCCGCGGCCGCCGTGACGTCCACCACCTCTCCGGCGATGATCACGGCGACCCACGCCGCATGAACGAGTCTCCTTGAGTCGTAACTCCCACCTTCTACGTCACTGGTAGATCTAGGTTAGAGCCACAGACGGCGCCAATGTTCTGTACTAGAGAAGAGAAGAAAGGTGACCCTAGCAGAGCACTAAAAATGGCAAAGATGTCATAAAAGGTAAATTCTCATTAATGTTGAAAAATGGTTCGTACAAGTTGATGACCTCCCCTTTTATAGAGGGTGTGGTCATGGTATGGACTTTTCCTATATTTGGGCCTGACAATCAGGGCCCAAATCCCTATGCGTATAAGACAAATCCAAAAGAATCCTCTAGCTGGCTCGTGGGTCCTCCTAAAGGAAGGGCGAGGATATTCGTTGTGTCGTTGATTCCCGCCATGGCTGTCTTCGTTCGGTTGAATGCTCATTTTGGGCGGGCATAAGCATCCTTTATGTCCCGCCCAGTCCAGCTTCAAACCAAGCTGCTTACCAATCAACCAAGTTCGTTTTGCGCGCGTCATCACACCATCTTCCCCTTGAACAGGCTCTAAAAAGTCAATCGGTAATGGCTTCGGCTTATTTTTGCTACCCTTCGGTCGTCCCCGCTAAGAGCTTTTCTTGGAAGAACCTGATTGAGGTGAAGCCACAACCCCAGTAGACGTAGGAGAGGAAGGACTCTGAGCCAACCCAGCCTTTCCTGCGTCACGAAAGGAAGGTGCTTGTTCAAATTCTATCGTATCCCCCATCCTCACTATCTGGTGCGTAAAGGTGTGTACAAAATTGGGTTGAATCACGCGAAAATCAGAAACATCAGCAATCTCGTTTTTCCCATTTTGTGTGCATCCCAAACGACCCTTTGACGAATTAACCAAAACTGTTTTTTGCTGGTCCAGAGCTGATGTCAAACACGGCTGACAGCCTGAAAGAAATTATCATAATAACAAGGGTCCTAGTAAAAAAGATAAGAAGGAAAATAGAGATTTGTTGCTGCATAATAATTGTGATAATTAGAAAAAAATCCTATAACAGCTTTCTGAGGTCCACCATTAAAGGAATGAGGCAAATCATCATTCAAAAATTTAAAGGGCAAAACTTATATGCAGTTGCTTAGGTGCTGGTCTTACTGTTTGCGAATCATAATAGAACATGTGGACTATTAATCCATATTAAATGGAAATAAAAAAAAATAAAAAAAAAGTCACCCACGTCTCCGTTAATATAAACTCTGTTACCTGATATGTACCAAAAGAAAACTCTGTTAACGATTCATTTTGCTGGACTCCATTTTATCATCTGTATCGTGTTTCTCCCCTTCTCCTTAATTCAAATTGCCAAAATATGGAAACATGTATATCATAATCAATCTATGATGGAAACAATCCTGAGTCATGTTCTTGCAACCCAAAAGAAAAAAAACATGAATTTAGAGTGGAAATGGAAAAATAACTTAAAATTACTCATGGGTCACTGCTTAATACAACCAGATCTTGCTCATATGACCGCTCAATCGTTGTGTTCGCCGCCGTGCTGTGCCACCAACCGCAAAACTCCAACAAAGAGGGTTGCATCACGCCCTTTGCCTCGCACCGCCACGGCCACAACCGCGACTTCACCTTGTCATAATCCAGGTGTTTCATTTCCGGCGTCCAGCTTCTTCACACCTCCTTCGCGAGGGATAAGGCGGAGAGCTCATAACAGAGGTCGTGACGGTGCAACGACAGAAGATCCTTCGTTCGCGAAGGAGTCGCAGATTTCGATGGATGAGCGGCGATAGCCTTGGGAGACACCGCCGGATTGTACGACGGCGGAGAATGCACACTGTCACAAGCAACAGAACGAGAAGCAAGTGTGAGCCATTTCTCAGAGGTAGACGATGACGGAGGGTTTTCTTTTTTTGACGGTGGGCTTTTTTTATAAAGAAATATACTATCTTACATTGATTAATAGTCCAGATGTCCCATTTTGATTGGGGAATAGTAACAACAGCACATAAGGTACTGTATCTAAGTTTTCCCCAAATTTAAAATCCCTATCTAACAGCTCCTTTCCTACTGTTGACCGCTTCCAATCTTGGATTTCCTTCTTTGAATAGCCAGAATCCAAAAGATCCTGTAACTGTCCCATGTCACACGTTCCTGTAACGTCACAATTCAAATTTCTGCCACCACTCACTAACGGCAAAGCTAGCTGTTGCACCCCCATCGCCGACGGCGTTCGAGTCTCTGCCTTAGACGCACGTCCTACACCATGGTTTACGGCCTTATCTTCCTCCAAAAAACAGAGCAACGTTCTCAATCTCCCCACAATTAACTTCACGTTCCTCTTCGACGTCGACATTAAAATCAACATCGTCTTCCTCCGACTCGACATCCACAACAGACTCATAATCCTTCTCAAGATCATTGGAAATAGCCGCGACCCAATTCTTCTCGTCATCTTCTGAATTTTCTGAATCGCTAGAATCATCTACCTCCATGCGAGACCTACCACCCGCTGGTGCAACCCCAGAACTGGCCACCTCAAGAATCAAAACCACCTTATGCAAAGCATCATCCACCTGATTCCAGACTTCCCGACCAGCTAGCCAAGGCTTATCCACCTCCAGAAGAAGTCGTGCCACATCAAACCGTAGCGTCATCACTACAAATTAGTCGACCCAGCCTAGCCGTCAAAGCTTCAAAGAACTCATACCGCCACACCTTGATTGGAACATTAAAAACCTTGACCCAGATAAGGTGATGAGACGAGCCCGTACCCGACGAGCAAGGCACCACCGATTCGAACAACTGAAGCAAAAAATCACGACCCTCATTCAAAATCACCTCCAACTTAGTTATTGACTCAAATTCTGGAATGACAGCCCTAGCATCCAAAGGCTTCACCTTAATGACACCCAATCCAGATCCAGCAACAAAATCCTGAACCAAACTCAGTGTATACACCTCCCACAACATCGCAACCGCCAGGCACCCCAACCATGCATCATCCTCATCTGTGGAGCGAAACACCGTAGGGCCTTCTGCCTTGCTTTTTGTCGCCACTCCCACCGGCCACCTGAGTGTTGTTCCTGTTGGACATGACGCTTAGGCACATAGACTTTACAGTTAGTTTCCAGTCAGTTCTTATCATACCACGCCAAGTTAGCCACCAGCAACGACTGCTGCAGCACCACCCCATTCAAACCAATAACAGTCGCAGACGTATCTTCAGCATACGTAAACCGAACAAAGCCAAAGCGTGACTTTCGTCCTTCCCTACGTCGCCGCTGGAAAAAAACGCCAGCCACTTTTCCAAACTTCATGACCATCTGCTTCAGGCTTAGAGAAGAGATTTCATCTCTCATTCCATCAATGAACATTGTGTGGCCCTTTTGCTTCGCATTAGAACCACCCCTGTCTGCCTGAGCATCGCGCTAGAAAGAAACCCTACCAGAGGATTCAAGCATAACAAATCCCTTAGCTTATATCACCAACAACAGAATCATACAGGTGCATTTGATGCTTCCGCTGCCTATAATTAAAAAAAAATGCACACTTCTCTAGAATGGGTATCCTCCTTCAACGTTGTGCTATTCGCCTCAGCCCCCACAACTAAACTGCCATAGCTATAAGAATAGAAAATCATTCTAACAAATATATCAAAAGAGAATGAGGAAAATAATCTAATTACTCAACAACATTTATGTCAAACATTTACACAATTATCAACTTACACAATTATCAGCACCACATGAAGGAAGATGCATACTCGAGTTATCTTCCTCATTTTTCCTCCAAGCCAACCGATTCACCGTAGAGGCATATAGGGGAGGAGATGGTTGATGCAGTATTTGTGAGAAATTGATTGGGTGCCTTTCTCATTGATTTGTGAATAATATATATACATGAGTTATAACGTATGGTCAACTAACTAATTATGACACAACGTAATTACAGGAGAATAATCAGAAATTATTACAACGTATATTCTATTCTATCACACCCCCGCAGTCGAAGCGGGAGAGTCACGGACGGTTAGACTGGTCTGAAAATCATCGAAAAGAACACGGGGAAGACCTTTGGTGAAGATATCTGCAATCTGGTATCGGGAAGGAACATGAAGAACGCGGACCTGACCACGTGCGACCTTTTCCCGAACAAAATGAATATCCATCTCAATATGTTTTGTACGTTGATGCTGCACAGGGTTACCAGAGAGATAGATGGCCCTAACATTGTCACAATACACCAAAGTAGCACGCGGAAGCGGAAAGTGAAGCTCTAGGAGAAGATTACGAAGCCAACAAGATTCAGAAACAACGTTAGCTACACCCCGGTACTCAGCCTCAGCACTGGAACGGGAGAGAGTAGGCTGCCGTTTAGAAGACCAGGAGATGAGGTTGTCACCAAGGAAGACACAATAGCCAGACGTGGAACGGCGAGTGTCAGGACATCCACCCCAATCAGCATCAGTGTAAGAAATGAGCTTCTGAATGGGAGATGGGGTCAAAAACAAGCCAAAATGAATAGTACCCTGAACATAACGCAGGATGCGTTTGAGAGCAAGCATGTGATCCGTGCAAGGAGCATGCATGTGAAGGCAAACCTGTTGAACAGCATAAGAGATATCAGGGTGAGTAAAAGTGAGATACTGTAAGGCACCTGCAAGACTCCGATATAGAGTGGGATCCTCATAAGGAGTGTCGGAGGAGGTGCTGAGCTTCTGTTTGGTGTCAACAGGAGTGGCAGACGGTTTGCAGGACGCCATGCCAGCACGCTCAATAATCTCGAAGGCATAAGTACACTGACTTAGAAAGAGGCCATGAGGATGGCGATGAACGGCAATGCCCAGAAAATAGCTCAGAGGGCCTAGATCCTTCATCGTAAATTCAGAGGCCAAGAGAGACATGAACTGACGTCGAAGATCCTGAGTGGAAGTGATGGGGATGATGTCATCAACATAAAGTAGTATGTATGCCATGTCAGAACCCTGTCTGTAGATGAAGAGAGAGTGATCTGAAGTGCTATGGCGAAAACCAATGGTGGCTACATAATCAGCAAAACGTTGGTACCACGCCCTGGGAGCTTGCTTGAGGCCATAGAGAGACTTTTTCAAGCGACAGACATGATCAGGATGATGCGGGTCACGAAAACCGAGGGGCTGATGCATGTAGACAGTCTCATGAAGATCACCATGCAAAAAGGCATTCTGGACGTCGAGTTGGTGAATTGGCCAAGACTTGGAGAGAGCTATGGTGAGAACAGTGCGAATTGTAGCAGGCTTCACCACGGGACTAAAAGTCTCATCACAATCAACACCTGCAACCTGTGACCTGCCATCACCTACAAGACGAGCTTTGTAACGCTCAAAAGAGCCATCAGATTTTTTCTTATGCCGAAAAATCCACATACAACGAATAATATTAGCATCACAAGGTCGAGGGACTAAATCCCACGTCTTATTTCTAATAAGAGCATCAAATTTAGATTGCATTGCGGATTGCCAATTTGGGTCAGACAAAGCAAGTTTGGGGTTCTTTGGTAGTGGAGATATAGCATGATCAGATATAGAGGCCGAGAGGGTGAATAGCTTTCGGGGTTTAGTAATACCTGTCATGCTACGAGTGGTGACGGTCCTAGCAGGGGGATTAGGTCGAGGCGGTGGTTGCGGTGGTGTCGGTGCGGAGGCCGGGGGCTGGGGGCTAGTTGGTATAGAAGCAATGGGTGGTTGTTGGCTGATGGAAGAGGTTGGTTGGTCGGCAACGTTGGTGGCCGAGGTGGCTGGCTCATCGGCAATAGGCTGATGTAACTGATTCTTCCACTGATGTACTATATAAGGAGGTAAGTCATCATTTAAAAAATCATAAGAATGAGGGGGAGGTGGGTGTAGTTTGGCAAAAGGAAATTGAGTCTCATCAAAGATAACATGCCGCGAAATTATTATTTTTCTGTTCGACAAATCAAAACATTTGTAACCTCTATGATTGGACGGATAACCCAAAAAGACACACGGAGTGGAGCGAGGTTGTAGCTTGTGTATAGTAGCAGAAGGAAACAAAGGATAACACAGACAACCAAATATCCGAAGGTGTGCATAGGAAGGAGTACGATGATATAACAATTGTGTGGGAGACTGATTCTTGAGTGTTTTATGAGGAAGTATGTTCAAAAGATAAGTCGCCATTTCAAGTGCATGAGGCCAAAAGGAGTCAGGAACAGAAGAATGAGCAAGGAGAGTGCGAATCATATTGTTAATGGTTCGTATTTTCCGCTCCGCTTTCCCATTTTGAGATGAGGTATGGGGGCAAGAGAAGCGAAAAACAAGGCCATGATCACTGCAGTAGTTGCGAAAAAGCTCATTATTATATTCACCTCCATTATCACATTGAAAACATTTGACAGGTTGCCTAAACTGGGTTTTAATAAGAGTAACAAGAGAGGTAAACATGTCAAACACTTGTGATTTGCGAGAAATGGGGAAAGTCCACAAGAAATCTGTGAGATCATCCAAAAAAAAGGACATAATACTTATGACCAGTAGAACTCAAAACAGGAGATGTCCATAAATCACTGTGGACAATATCAAAAGGCATCAATGTAGTAGTTCTGGAATCATAAAATGGCAGCTTAACATGCTTGCCAAAAACACAAGAATCACAAATGACAGACGAATCAAAAGGTTCACTACATATGAACTTATTTGTGCGAAGGGAATTCAAAACAGAGGCTCCAGGATGTCCAAGTCGACGATGCCAGAGACTGGAGGTGAGACCGACAAAATTGGTGGGAGCAGTAACTGGATAGAGATCGCCGAAACTATCACATCTAAGAAGAGGGATCCCCGTCTGAAAATCAGAGATAGAGAAACCAAACGGGTCAAATGAGACAGAGACATTATTGTCAGTAGTGAGTTGTCGTACAAAAATTAGATTTTTAATAATTTGCGGGGCATGCAAAACACGGTTTAGGTTAAGAGGTTGGTGAGAGGTGGGTATGGTTGTGGTGCCGGTACCGTGAATGGGAATCCCATGTCCACTGCCAACAATAACAGTCTGATTTGAATTACGCAAATTAGAGTAAGACGAGAGATTACCTTGCGATGCCGTGGTGTGAGTTGTCGCTCCAGTATCCATATACCACTGATTGTCCGGAGGGTGGAGAGACATGGTGTGCAAGGCAGCCTCTATGTCGGTAGGAGCTGGAGAGGATGTGGTAGCTGCATACGCCTGGGGGCGCTGACCGAGGATGCCTGGTTGCTTCGGAGGAGTGTTGGGGCGCTGCCACGGAGCGGTGGGATATGGGCACGGAGGCATAGCCCAGAGCGGTGTGGAATAACCCCACTGTTGCCAAGCAGGATACGGTTGCTGCTGCGAAGGAGAAGGCCACGGTGGAGGGGCATTGGGAGCACTTGGGGGACTAGGAGGTCGATAACCACCACGGTGACCGCGTCCTCCGTTACGACCCTGATTTCCATGGGAACGAGAGCGGTTGGTGGAGCGACGGTTGCTATGCTGTGAGGAATCATCAGAATGACTCGGCTGGGACGTGTGCATGGCAGCATGAGAGCTATGACTCACCATCTTTGCCATACCAGATTCTTCCAATGTGAGCATGGAGCGAGCCTGGTTGTAAGTAGGGAGAGGATTGCTCTGCCGAATCAGGGTAGCAACACCACGATAAGCATCAGAAAGACCAGATATCAGCTGAAGAACGAGACGATGATTGTTGACAGGAGCGCCAACATTCTTCAGCTGGTCAGAGAGCGTCTTGAGACGCTGGCAATAGGCAGAGACATTGGGAAAGTTGTCCATGCGAGTAGTAGAAAACTCTTGCTCAAGAGTGATAGCACGAGCATTCTGATTGTCCTGGAAAATGTCTCTCAAATCATTCTAGGCTCCCATAGCAGTTGAACCGGGTACAAGGATGGTGTTCAAAAGGTCAAAGGAAATGGTGGAGTAAATCCATTGAAGAACCTTTTTGTCAAGAGTGTTCCATAATTCCTTCTCATCATCGGTGACCGGAGTCGGTGGTGGCTTCCCTGTGGGAGGTTCAATATGATGAAGAACCTTGTGGGAGTCTGCATGAATGCGGAACAATTCTGCCCAAGTACCATACTGATCTGTCTCCATCTCAAGAACGATAGGAATGTGATTCTTGATGTTGGATACAGTGAAGGCGGGGTGAAACGCTTGTTTGACACCGGAGGGGGTTTTGGCCTTGGAGACGCTGTTGCCGGTATCGCTGTTCTCAGAGTCTGACATGGTTCCGAAGGAGAGTGGAACGACAGTGGAGAGTGTGGGCTGAAGAAGCGGCGGTGACCGGTGTGCGTAGAGCAGAAGGCTACGTGACTGGAAGAGAGAAGGGCGCGCGGTGCAGGGCACGGGTCGCGCGTTCTGAGGAGCACGTCGGCATTGCTGGAGGCGCGCGGGTCTGAGGAGCACGGCGGCGTTTGCAAGAGGGAGAGAGACCAGGGCACGGGTCTGGGTGGCGGGTTGTGGGTCGCGTGAGGCAGAGAGACCGTGCGCGGGCTGGGTCGCGGGTCTGGGGCGCTTGACAAGGACGTACGGCGCGGCGGTTGGGCGCGGCGAGGGGCTGGTGGCGCGGCGGAGCGGCGACGCAGGAAGAAGATGGGTCTGGCGGCTGGTCAAAACAGAGGGAGACCAGTCAAACCAGAGAAGAACAGGCGCAGGAGAGAGGAAAAAAAAAATTAGGGTAATTTTGGATCAAAATTAAACTCCTGATACCATGTGAGAAATTGATTGGGTGCCTTTCGCATTGATTTGTGAATAATATATATACATGAGTTATAACGTATGGTCAACTAACTAATTATGACACAACGTAATTACAGGAGAATAATCAGAAATTATTACAACGAATATTCTATTATATCAGTATTAGTAAGGAGACATCTAGGTAAATCTTAGATAATTAAGGCAAATCTTTTAAAATTTTAATATTTTATGAAAAAGTTTCTCAAATTTAAAATTACCTTTAAAAAATCGGTTTCAAGATTTGTTATGGAAATAAATTTAAGGTGAAGAAAAAGTTTATTTTTCGAGTATTAATTAAATTTTATATTATTTTTATTGAATTTTCGGATTTTTACTTAATTAAGGATATTATATGAGTTTTTATTGTGATTTGGTAGTTTTTATTAATTCATTTTTATGGTATTTTTATTGAATTTTTAGTTTTTTATTTAGTCTAGGTAAATCTTAGATAATTAGGGAAAATATTTTAAAATTTTAATATTTTATGAAAAAGTTTCTCAGATTTAAAATTACCTTAAAAAATCGGTTTCAAGATTTGTTATAGAAATAAATTTTAGGTGAAGAAAAAGTTTATTTTTAGATTATTAATTAAAATTTATGGTATTTCTATTGAATATTCGGATTTTTATTTAATTCGGAATTTTAGGAGTTTTTATTGTGATTTGGTTGATTTGGATTGTTTTTATTAATTAATTTCTATGTTATTTTTATTGAATTTTTTGGTATTTTATTTAATCTAGTTAAATCTTAGATAATTATGGCAAATCTTTTAAAATTTTAATATTTTATGAAAAAGTTTCTCAAATTTAAACATCAAAAGCTATCTAACAATTGACACGTGGAATTTGCTATCGAACAAATTGACACGTGGAATTTGCTATCTAAGAAATTGACACGTGGAATTATTTTTATGAGAATTAATCTGGTGCTGCCACGTCACTAAATCAGCCTGATAGAAGTTCTTCTTTTCTAATATATATTGTTATTGTTTTCTTTTTTTGAAAATAAAAGTAATATTATTAATAATAAAGCAACCAAGAGTAAAGGTTCTCAAGGTTGTGACAAATTACAATATACTGCATCTCGCAAGCATCTAAACATGTCAGCTAAAACAACCGCCAAATGACTTCCCCGCAAAACGGCTCTAAACGAAATCTTAACAATGGACCTCATTAAAACCTTGTTAAGAAAAACCCAGTGGGAAAAACCCTAGCAAGGAAAAAGAGTACATCCTTAAGATAGCTAATGGCGCATCCCTTACAAAATATCAAACACATAAAATCGCCCCTTCCATGAAAACAGTAGAAATTACATGTACCAACGTCAATAGTGTTAAGTTCAAACGCATCATAACGTTTTTAAAATCTTATTTTGATCATAACAATTTTGATAGAAACACTTCTATTGTCAACTAAGCGTCTTAAATCATTTGAATTTCAGGAGAAATTCAATTTGCACGAAATGCTTCAACGTTCAATCATCACAAAAAGAAAAAGCTTCAGAACTCACAAGACTGTTTGGCAAGCAAACTAACTCAAGTCAAGACACATTTGTTCTGACCGTCCAATGCCAACTCATCAGTCAGAAAAATTGAAGACAAATTTTAGGCGCCAAAGACAAAGTCAGATTGCAACCAATTGACTTACATTCAAATGAGATCACGTGAAGACTATGATGCTTTTGCTAAAGGCAGGCTGACCGACAAGGGAAAAGGACAAGTTGTCAACATCAAATTTCTCAATTGTCTCATGTTTGAAAAGTAGCTCAAGTCTATTGCTGTAACACCCCGATTTCGGTGGCGTCACTTTAGTAACCAAAAATCAAGTAAAGCGGAAAAGCAGGTATTTTTTTTTTCGTTTTGTTTAAATAAAAAGACTTGTCGAATTAAAGACTCAACCCAATCGCGATTAACAGCGACTAACATACAATATAAGTACAGCCCTCGCTGCAACTAAAAACATCGTCACGAGTGTCCTCAAGTGACGGAAAGTAACTGAAAGTGGTGCCCGCAGGAAAATAAGTGCGACCCATAGTCAGAGTCATAACCTTTATAAATACAGTCCTCCAAGAAAGTAAGTCAGCCCAGAACGGCCTCCAAAAGACCTCCTACGTCCGACAAACTCCCTGTGATTCTCATGGAAGAGAACCACACAACAAGCTAATAGTCGGGGACCTACCCTGCCCCAAAATATGAAATGACAATCAGAGCTATGACAACGACACCCGATATACTACACCCCTGACATCGACCCTCATCCGATCCTGCATGAAGTTCGGTTCCACGTCGAAGGCTCAGTAGTAGTCATTTCGCTCCGGGTCCTCCCCGAACGAAGAACCATCACGAATCAGCTGTTGAACGTCTGGCAGCAGGCCGACCGCCCAAACACAAACATGAACACAAAACCAAGGCGCGAGGGTCAACTCACAGAATATGATAGATAATACAAGCAACATGTGAAGAATAAGGGGGTATATATATATATATATATGTTGTATATATACATATAAGTTCTGCATTGCCTACCCTAAGGTATATACATGGCATGTTATCGAATCTCTAGTAACAACACAATATTCAATATCTCAACAATTCAACAAATAACATAACGATGTTCACCAATATCAAATCATCAAAATCTCAACATATAAAGTTAGGTGATAAGGTTAGTCAAACAATGTATCGTCCTCCCAACGCACAAGTGTCTAACTAAACAAATGTTCCCTGTCTTTTGCCCTAGGGTAAATGACGATTAAATCTCACGCTTCCATGATGTCTCACGCTTCAATGGAGTCTTACGCTTTCACGAAGTCTCACGCTTCAGTGAAATCTCACACATTCACGAAGTCTCACGCTTCAGTGAAGTTTCGCGCATTCATGAAGTCTCCCGCTTCAATGAAGTCTCACACCTTCACGAAGTCTCACGCTTCAGTGAAGTTTCACGCCTCCGCAAAGTCTCCCGCTTCAGCGAAGGTTCCCGTCTCCACAAGGTCTCCCGCCTCAGTGAAGTTTCTGCTTTCACGAAGTCTCACGCTTCAGTGAATTTGCACACTTTCACGAAGTCTCACGCTTCAGTGAAGTTCCATGCTTTCACGAAATCTCACGCCTCAGTGAAGCTTCTCGGCTCAATCTTTGGATGGTTAAATAAACTGCTCAAAGAGCGAAGGAGTACCAATGTACTTGGAAACTTATAGTTCCCCGACTTATCCTCTAGATAGTCAAACCACAAACTGCTCATCGAGCGAAGAGTACCAACATACTCAGAAACTTATTAGTTTCCCTAAAACTTGGATTCGGCGACACTTCTCATTTTCCAAATCTAACATCCAAGCCCTAAGCTTTCATCTGACATTGTTATCATTATTTAAAGGGTTCAGAGGTTGTTTAGTGTATTATGAATTTTCCTTGTAAAATAGTTTCCATTTAGGTTTATCTCTAATCTTATAAGTTTAAAAGATCCCATCATCCCAGTAATTCCTAGAGAAGGTCTCGATCCATTAAACAATAACAACGTCGAACCTCCGTTCGTCCCGTCAAACTTTCCCAAAATCTCATGATAAATTTGACATAGCTGCCCGTTATCCTCACTCTGACGTACAACAGATATATGTGTAATTGCATAATCAAATTAGCACAATCCGAAAGTCAAGACACATATATCAACACATCCTAGATTAACCATTTAGCACATAGCATGTGAATCAATATCAACACATCCCAGATTAACCATTTAGCACATAGCGTGTGAATCAATAGCAAAAACAAATCCAACGATAAATATTCAACATTGTCAGTCGAAGCCTCAGAAAACGTTTCCCAGTCAATCACAATCAGGTGCATAAACAATAAATCAAGTCGAATTCATCGACACCTAAAACATTAGCTAGCAAGGTAAGTTGCCCTCACCTCTAGTTCCTCCAGAATCACAGTGTAAGTCGCACTCACAAGCTTGCTCAGTCAAGTCCAAGGTTTCGACAAACGAACCTTAGAGCAAACAAAGCAAAAATCAATCAAAATAAGTCGGTACAATCGAAACAATACTAACTAACGTTAGACAAAGCTCAAGAAGCTTCAGAGTACAACATTTAGGCACGAATGGAAGGGCTTTCCCTGAACGGATGAGTTTTGACTCGATTCAAGTTTTGTACAAAAACACTTTATTCGCTAAAATGTGCATAACTCGAGCTACAGAACTCGGAATGACACGAAACCAGAGCCAAAATTTCGACAACGGAGAGAGCTACGCTATAACTCAGGTCATACCTACCCAAAAATTATTTTTGGATACAGTACCACAGCAAATAAGTTTCGGCCACTATCAAAATAGGGTTTCCCAAACTTTTTCTTCGATCTAATTTAGGCCAGGGAAACTCTTAGAAAAATTATCGGGTCGAAAACTAACACAAGGGTATTTTGGTCAGTGTTTTTAGCCCGAAAACTCAAAGTCGGAATTTTGAGAAATAAATTTGATGAGCGTGTTCCTAACGACGTTTATAACAACTAATCCTACTGACACTAAGCTCAGTCGAGAGTTTTTAATCCAATGAACGAAGCTTTGGTTAGAAAATGGGTATTTTCACATAATTGAAGCTCCGCGACGATTCGGCGAGATTCAGCAGAAAACAACCGGATATTCATGCTCTTGGGCATGTAGGCAATAAGTTTAGACACTGAAATCAAGTTATTTGAACACTTTTACAAAAAGCTCAAAACTTTGAGCACATAAAGACATAGAGAAAAACGACAGAATTTACGATCAGAGGTAAGGAAAAGCATCAGTACCTCGAGGTCTACGTGTAGCAACTGATAGTGCGACGATCGGTGAATAAACGACAAAACGGTGCCGGAATCTCCACTTCCTCCTTGCTCACGGCCTCTCTTAAGAAATAAGGAGGAAATGAATGAAATGGTGAGGTCGATGAGGTGCTGTACGTTGCCAAGAAGAAGGAATTGGTGCTGGTAATGAATATGTGGTGAAGTAAATATTGATGGTGATATGGATGGAGAGAAAAGCTTGTGTGTGTTGCTGCCGGAGAAAGAAAATAAGAAGATGGAAAGAAACAGAGAGTGAACGTGAGGATTAGAATTGTGAGGGAGGGTGTGCGTGAGTTATATATATATATATATATATATATATATATATATATATATATATATACATTATAAAACAATATTTAACGGTACAAATTGGTTTAGATACCGTAGAATTTAGCTCATGTAGTTGAGAGAAAAATATAAGAATGATATATCATTATCCTAAAAATTATGAGGAACTTTATGAAATAATAAAATATAAATTTGGATCACTTTGAGCAAATTAAAATGATCCATGGACAAACAAATGAGTAAATATTGAGCTAAAGAAAAATTTTGAGACATTTAGAATAAATATGACGTTATCATATTGTGCATCTAAGCTAAGTGTCGATCCAAGAAAGGACGATATTTGCATCGGGTTCATTTAAGTGAGAAAATGGCTAGAACGCAGTCTGCTTCAAAATATACCGCAAAACTACTTTTTGCAATTGATGTCGGATGAGAAAACTTCCTTCTGAAGAAAGATTAGAAACATCGAAAGAAATGGGAGTATGCGTGTGGAATCTTCGTTTGAAGCTCCGAATAGAAAAAGTCTTCATCAACAGTTTACTTTAAGGTTCTTGAGCTATCAGAGATTCAGTTTCGGCAAACTTCCGAGAATTGGAATCGGACGTTTGTACATTACAGGGTTTCGGATCGAAACGCTTGTCATGGAAAGGATTAAGAGGAATTCTTATATTTCTCTGAAGATTTTTGGAATTAGTTCCTATATTGCTTTAAGAGTAAATTAATCGTTTACTAACGCTCTTGCCCTAGGCGTAAGCGAATAGGACTCGCGTTATAACTTATATCGACTTTAATACTATTCTTAGTCTTTTCCTGAACTTTCTCCTTCATAAATTTATCCCATTTGTTAAACACTTGTTCAGGTTTCCCTTCACGATACATCGAACCTAATCGTGAATAGGAATTTCATTAATTTATTCTAAGCTTAAAAACTTGGGTCTCACATTACTACCCTCCAAAAAGAAAGTTGACGAAACTTAGGGCTCAGTAAAAAGCCCCGGATATTATTCCTTGATCTTTGCCTCTAACTCCCATATAGCATCGTCCGTGTCTTTGTTCCAAATAACTTTCACTAAAGCACTCTGCTTTCTCCTCGATTGTTTCACTCTTCTAGCCCCAATGCTGACTGACGGCGTCTCAACAGACATATCATCTTTCAGCTCTATGTTGTCCGGCTCGACCACTTGCGTCGGGTCTCCGTTGGAAATAATATTGGTGGGTGAAGGTATGAAAAACGGTAGAAAAGGGGGGTTTGAATAACGTTTTTAAGATAAAACTTCCACCTTAAAGATTTTAACAAATCTTTCGAGAACTAAGTGCTAAAGATAAGAGATAGAAAAGCATACAAGGATTTTTATCCTGGTTCACTTGATAAATCCCTCAAGCTAATCCAGTCCACCCGTTAAGGTGATTTCTTTCTTCTTAGAATGAAGGCAATCCACTAATCAGGTAAGTGTTACAACTGCACTTGAAACCTACAAGTGACTAACAATTACACTGACTTAGCTCACACTAATCTTCACTCTCTTAGTCTTCTCTAGGATCCGATCAACCTTGATCTCCTAAAGGTAACTAAACAAACTGTTTAAGAAATAATGTTTACAAAGGATTTGCTTCTGAAAAGCTAATAGTAAACACAATGAATTCAGATGAAAGAATGCTTAGAAGGTTTTTGAATATAACTTGCGTGTGAGTAATTCTTCCAACCGCATCTTTCAATCTTCAGCCTCTATTTATACTCCAAGGATTAGGGTTTGAACGCTGCATGGAAATGCTACCGTTGGAGGGCAGTTCTGGAAATTCCAGCTTCTGTTGTGGCTGAGAATGTTAGGTAGGTCGTCAGGATAGTACATTTGCTTTTGTACTTGGATAGTGACTTGACCTTTAAACCTAGGAGACTTCTGATCAGGGGAATGCTTCATGTTGGAACTTGTGAAGCCGGTTGATCAGAGTCAGAGGGAAAGCACAGATCCTCTGACCGTTGTATCTTCTGATTCTGAACTCAGAGGGAAGTACATGGTCTTCAGAGTTTCTTGCTTCTGGACATCAGAGATTCCACTTTTCAGCTTCTGGATCTTCAGAGTTTTCTACACCATCAGAACATCTGGACCTTCAGAGTTTCTTGGTTGTCAGAACGTCTGGATCTTCAGAACTTCAAGTGACTGAGTCCATATCAGAGCTTGTATACTTCAGATCTTCTGAAGCGTTTCTACTATTCAGAGTGAACATAGATGTTACGAAAGCGTTGCTTGGGTCACTCTTTATGCATAGTGCTTATGATTTGTGTGAGATTGAATTGAGGTCAGAGCCTGTAAATAGCACACTCAGAAAAACACGTTAGAGTACCATAATTGTTCATACTAAAATGTTAACTTGTAATCATCAAAACATAGAGTTGTACTACTCGATCAAAACTTGATCTTACAATCTCCCCCTTTTTGATGATGACAAAACTAAGTATTTTGATGAACAATTCTTAAACAATAAACTGAATTCACTCAGAGTTTAGAGATATAGAATGAGACTTATCATGATGTGAATAGTTTATTTTGCTCATTCTGAATCCAAGTCACAGCTTGATTCTGAGCATAGCTCCCCCTGAATCTAAGACTTAATGAAAACGTTAGAAATGTCTAGATTCTAAGCTAAATAATGTAAGAGTTCAGAGTGAAGGCGCATGACATAGATGAAATAAAATAATCAGAGCGCATAAGTATTCAGAGTCAACGATAAGTGGTATCAGAGTCAAATAGAATCACTTCAGAAGAAGTGAAATGTATTCCTTGTATTTGCCCAGTGACACATCTATGGTCATAAAAGTGGAACTCTTAAATTCTTCAAAAAAAAAAAAATTCACACTCTTACACATCAAAAACTAAGTGTACTCCCCCTTTTTGTCATAAGCAAAAAGTATGGGGTGTGAAAAACTCAGCATGAAGTACAAAGTACTCCCCCTCAGAGAAGGTCTGAGTGAAAGGATGGAGAAACAAACGCGGTAAGAATGAGAGTTACGCGAATTAAGGAAGGGAGTTAATGCAGGAGAAGAACGTTTACCACCGGCCACGGGAGTAAAGAGAACTTCAGTTACCAAGGACTTATCCTCGAGAAACTGTAGAAGCAATAACTTCCAAGGAGAGAATGAAGCTTATATAAAGCGATGTAGAAGAGGGTTAGCTTCACAACTCGATCAATTCCATAAAAAGAAAATGGCATCATACATGGTTGCACTGGAAGAAATCAGAAGGAAGGCTTTTGAGGAAGATATGTTCCTCAATGTAAGACATCCTGATGGTACCAAGACCATACAAGAGCTGACAGAGACACTGCTTGAAAAGGACCTTTGTCCAGAGCTGGAGAAGGATTTGAAGGAGTTCCTTGCCTTTGTGAAGGAGATTCAAGAACTCTGCCAGCTTGAGCTGAATCTTCTGGAAGAGAAGGAGGCAGTGGAAAGAAGAATCAAGACTATAGAAGATAGTCTGGAGAAAACCGAGCTTAGCATCAAGCTAGGCAATATAGAATATGCGCTTGAGAGGCTGGAGAAGGAGAGAGCAGATCAACGCCGGGAGTGCAGAAGAATGAGGAAGGATCCTCCATTCTAGATTTAGGGAAAAAAATGGAATGTATGATGTAATAAACATTATTATGAATAAAGAGAAAAAGTTTGCAATCACAGAGTTATAGATATAGATATATGTATGTGCAATGAGAAAAAACAACTAATAATATATATATATATATGTATGTGCAATGAGAAATAACAACTAATAAAGCATAGTAGATAAGGAAAATTAAACAAAATGAAGTAAAATTAAAATAAAATAAGTTAAGATGAAAACGAAGAAATCCTAAGACTAAGGCTTGTCAGAGCGGCGCAGAAGTTCTGTAAGAATTTGCTTCATGTCCATCAGCAGAGTCTCATGAGTATCGAGACGTTGTTCCATGATATCGAGTCTGGAAGAGCTGGACTGTGTGGAGCTAGAAGGAACATTCTGAGCAGATTGATGAGCTGGAATGGAAGCAGAAGCAGCAGGAGTAAAGACTACTGGTGCAAGAGCTTGGCATCTAAGGGCTTCAGCTTCAGCTTCAAGTCTCTCAGCTTCAAATCTTGCTTGTTCAGCTTGTGCAGCTGCTTGACGTGCAACTTCCTCTGCTTGCTCTTTCTTTCTTCTGGCCTCTTCAACAGCTTCAAGTAGCTTATTTCTTTGCTGTTGTTCATGCAGAGCCACTCTTCTTGCAAACCGCTGCCTAGCAGCCTCAATCCTCTGATCCCTTTCTGCAGTCTGAAGCCTCATCATAATAGGAACCTGAGCTACTAACCAAGTACTCAGACTATTCCATTCTTCAGCCACAAAGTCAGCATTCTCACTCAGGTCAGTGTGACCTTGCACGTTGCGTAGCATCAATGAAGCTTCATGATTAAAAACATTAATGCACTCAGAGAGAGAGGTTGGTCTGAGGTATGTGTAGGGAACAATGGAGAGGTTGGTTTCAGGAGAGGTTGGGTGATTGCTACTGTTGGCCTCAGAGGCACCTTGAGGAGAGCCAATGTCAAAAGTTTGGACATTTGGTTCAGAGGTTCCAAGGTGTGGTTCAGAAGTTTCAACCAGAGGATGTGGTGATCTAACCGAAGAGTGGTTCGACACAAAGTGTTCTGGTTCTGGTTGAATTGGCTCTTGATGGACTGGGTCAGGTTGAACTTGTTGGGCTAAAGGGTCTGCCTCATGCAAAGGGTCAGCCTGGATAGGATCATCTGGGTCAACTAGACTTTCAGGTCTAGGGCCAGGGTATCTCCTAGGGCTTGGTACTGTAAGGTAGTACTCTGAGATGGCAGACACTTTTTCTTTTCTGACTTCCAGGAATTTACGAAGTGACTCAGAGTTGTTGGAAGGTGAGGAGTCAGCAACGTTGGTTGGGAATGATACAGGAGTATAGGCAGTTGAGGAATCTGTATCAGTGGTTCTAACAACCGGACGTTCCTGATGCTCTGGGGGCAGAGTGATCAGACGTTCTAGGTCTAGGTTCAGGTTGTTCAAGTTCTGGTTGTTCTGGAATGATGAGTTCAGAGGTTAACGGGTTGTATTGGATGGTAATGGGAGAGGTTGGTTCAGAGGGACGTGGAGTCTGAAGCATATTCCACAGAGGGGCTTCTGCTTGGGAAGGTTGGAAAAATGAAGACCTTGGAGAATTGGGTGGAGATGTGGTTTGAGCAGCCGGTTGAGACTCTGGGATAGTAGTGAGTTGGGTGGATGTGCGTTTAAGGAGGGTAGAAATGGGGAGTGCATCACATGAATTTAAATCATCATCAGATTCAATGATAGCAGACTTACTTGTACGCACGGCAGACCGAGTCACTCTGGCAGAAGTCTCCATTCTGATAACTGCAGCAGCAGGTTCCACACGTGTAGGCTTCTCCACGATTCTGACTTGTTTCTTCTTCTTCTTGGGAGGAGAAGAACCATCTTCATTATCACCATCATCACCATCATCTAGCTTGGTGGTTTCAACATGCTTCCTCTTAGGCTGGTCAGCCTTCTTCTTCTTCTTCAGAGGAACATCAGATTCCTCAGAGGATTCTTCCAAGACCATCTTCGTCTGAACTTTCCTCTTGGGAGGAGAGTCAAACTCTGGAGCGGGTGGCAATCGTCTGAAGAATTCGTCTACATCAATCTCATATCCTTGTTGCTTCAGATCATCAATGTAGCACAATATTGCTTCTGGATTGTCTGCTTGGGTCCACAGAGGGAAGTCATTTAGAGGTACCCTTCTTTGTCTGATTTCAGCAGACGTATCTTCATGAGCAGGGTCTATCTTCTTCTTGACCAAGCCCATCTTCTTCAAAGATGTGGCTATGAAGACATCACTGACCATTGTGGACAGATCCTCTGTGCATCCTGCCTTGATCAGATCTTCGACGAATTTACTCTCAATGAAGAGATCTGAAAGCAGTCTCCCAAAGGGAATGTACTTGATGGCAGACTTGATGGAGGCAGTGGTTCTGGACTTCCTGATACATTCCTTCAGGTAAGAGAACAAGAAGAAAGGGAGGCAGATCTTCTTCTTATCCTGAATGAAGAATAGCATTGCCTTCTGGCAGAAATTGATGTAATCAGGAGAGCTACCCTTCGGCCTCTGATTGATGCAGTGAAGCAGAATCTTGTGCCAGATTCTGAGCTTGGGATGAAGGTCCATCACCTTGTAGTTGCTCTTGCCAGGTTTGTAGGTGGTGTAGAGCGCCTTGTGGGTTTCATCCTTGGTTCTGTGTGTCAGCTTCGATTCTGTCAGCTTCTCAGTGATGATTATCCTCCGTCCAGCAATGTAGGAGACCACTTGTGTATCATCACAGTCCGCGTGCTTCCAGAATTCCTTTACCAATTTATCATAAATGGGACCTCTGAGCCTGTTGAAGTACTCTTCCCATCCCTGAGCTTGAACTTCAGGACGCAGGTCATACCCATTTGCAGCTATGTTGTCCAGGTCGAATCTCCATTCAGCAAGCACTTGGAGTTCTTCCGGAGCATAAACGCAGTGAACGAAACAGCCCCATTCTGCGATTGGAATCATCTTCTCTGACGCTTGACCTTGATTTGGATTTTCAGGGCCCAATTGGCCTGTAGCTTGACCAACTACCATATGAGGAAACCTGGTTGAATCGGCAGCTTTAGTTCTGGTTTGTCTCACCATCTTGGAGTCGGTTGAAGGTTTTGGGTTGAAGGTGAAGGATGAATAGATAGAGAGAGAGATCGTGGGTAAGAGGTTTTGAAAAACTGAAGAGAGATAAAGTAAAACCGTAAGTGTAGGGGAACGTGTGTGTACACTGGTTTTGACAAATAACCGTTGTTGATTCAAAAAGCAATTTAAAAATCAACGGTTAAAAATTAAAGACATGATAGTAACAGTAAATACACCTATCACACGCAGGAGAGAAGCACATCAACACTCATTACAACAGACTGTCAGCACGGGCACAAGGAACTATGTATCAGAGATACTGACACACGTTTACTGTCTCAGCTTCAGAGTCAGCACCAATGGGTACATAAACTCTGATAGAGTTACCTTCTGGACTAGACATCTTCTGATGAAGAAGCATCATAGTCAGAGGTTATGATTCATCTTCATGCTGGACAAAAGTCCATATTCAGATTTTTCAGAATGAAATTAAATCTATCCTCTGCTAAGGGCTTTGTAAAGATATATGCCCATTGATGGTCAGTATCAACAAACTTCAGAAGAAGTACGCCCTTCTGTACCAAATCTCTAATAAAGTGATACTTTACCTCAATGTGCTTTGCCCTTGAATGTAAGATAGAATTCTTACTCAATGAAATTGCAGCAGTGTTATCACAATAGATTGGGATATTGCTCTCAAGGATTTGATAATCCTCCAGCTGATGTGTCATCCAGAGCATCTGAGTGCTGCATATTGCTGCTGAGATATATTCTGCCTCTGCAGTAGATAGTGCAATGGTTGATTGCCTCTTGCTTGCCCATGAGACTAAGTTGCTTCCCAGAAATTGACAATTTCCATAAGTGCTTTTTCTCTCTGTTCTATCTCCAGCATAATCAGCATCACAATAACCTGAAAGCTTATACTCTGATGTTTTCTTATACATCAAGCCAAGGTTAGTGGTACCTTTCAAATACCTTAGGATCCTCTTAACAGCAGTTAAGTGGGTTTCCCTTGGATCTGATTGGAAACGAGCACATAAATGAACACTAAACAATATATCTGGCCTAGATGCAGTTAAGTATAGAAGTGATCCTATCATACCACGATAGAGCTTCTGACAAACTTTACCACTTGCATCTTCTTTCTCCAGAATGCATGTAGGATGCATTGGAGTCTTGGCCACTGTAGAATCCAGCATATTGAACTTTTTCAGAAGTTCTTTAGTGTACTTGCTCTGATGGATATATGTTCCTTCTGGTGTTTGATCAACTTGTATTCCCAGAAAGTACTTGAGTTCTCCCATCATACTCATCTCAAATTCAGCCTGCATCATCTCAGAAAATTATTTGCATAGAGATTGATTAGCAGAACCAAATATAATATCATCAACATAAATTTGCACAATTAAGATATCATCTTTGTAAGTTTTACAAAAGAGAGTTGTATCTACTTTACCCCTTACAAACTTATTCTCCAGAAGGAATGAGCTGAGTCTCTCATACCATGCTCTGGGAGCTTGCTTCAGACCATAGAGTGATTTCTTCAACTTGAAAACATGGTCTGGGTTCTTTTCATCCTCAAAACCTGGGGGTTGATGAACGTAGACTTCCTCTGATATGTATCCATTTAGGAAGGCACTCTTAACATCCATCTGATGTAGAATTATGTTGTGATTCACTGAGAAGGAGATCAACAGTCTGATTGCTTCTAGTCTTGCTACTGGAGCAAATGTTTCTGTGTAGTCTATTCCTTCCTGCTAGCTGTAGCCTTGAGCAACTAGCCTTGCCTTATTTCTGACTACATCTCCTTTCTCATTCAACTTGTTTCTGAACACCCATATTGTTCCAATTACATGGACACTTTGAGGCTTCTTCCCTAGGCTCGAAACATCATTCTTGGAAAATTGATTCAATTCTTCTTCCATTGCCAGAATCCAGTCCTTGTCCTGAAGAGCTTCATCAATTGACTTGGGTTCAATTAAGGACACCAATCCTTTCAGACTAAGCAGGGTCTCTTCAGAAGGTCTGAAGGCTGATCTGGTTCTGACTGGTTCGTCTTTGTTGCCCAGAATCAATTCCTTAGGATGAGCTGCAGTGATTCTGCTCTTCTTCAGAGTTTGTGAATCAGAGGGACCAGCTTCTTCTGGTTCATCTTCCTCTGGCTCAGCTTCCTCTGGAGCTTTGCCTTTGTCAGAAACACTTATACTTAAATCTGCAAATTTCTCAACTAGCTTTGACTGGTCAGAGTCAAACTTATCGTCAAATCTAACATGAATAGATTCTTCAATTGTTTTAGCATCAGTATTATAGAATCTAAAACCTTTAGATCTCTCAGAGTAACCAAGTAATAGACATTTAGAAGACTTAGCATCAAATTTATGCAATCTATCCTTAGTATTAAGAACATAACAAACACAACCAAAAGGTTGAAAGTAAGAAATGTTGGGTTTTATGTTCTTCCACAATTCATAGGGAGTCTTATTCAGAATTGGTCTCACAGATATTCTGTTCTGAATGTAACACGCTGTGTTTACTGCCTCTGCCCAAAAGTGCTTAGCCATGTCAGTTTCTTGGAGCATGGTTCTAGCCATCTCCTGAAGAGTTCTGTTCTTCCTCTCAACAACACCATTTTGTTGAGGAGTTCTCGGACAAGAGAAATCATGTGCAATTCCATAGGAATCAAACAGACTCTCAAACTTGTCATTCTTAAACTCTCCACCATGGTCACTTCTGAAACGCACAATCCTACAAGCCTTCTCGTTTTGCACTTGGGCTATGAAGGTAGAGAACACAGCATGAGACTCATCCTTGCGGGTTAGAAACTTTACCCATGTCCAGCGGCTATAGTCGTCAACAATGACCATCCCATATCTCTTGCCACCTATAGACTCAGTTTTTACTGGTCCAAAAAGGTCGATATGCAGAAGTTCCAACGGCCTTGAGGTTGAGACAACATTCTTTGCCTTGAAAGGGACTTTTGTGAATTTGCCTTTCTGACATGTTTCACAAAGAGCGTCTGAAGAGAACTTCAGAGTGGGCAAGCCCCTGACAAGGTTTAGCTTGCTCAGCTGAGAAATCTTTCTCATACTGGCATGCCCTAACCGTCTATGCCATACCCATTGCTCTTCATTAACAGACAGAAGGCACTTCACATTCTGAGCCTCCAACTCAGATAATCTGATCTTATAAATGTTGTTCTTCCTCTTGCTGTTAAACAGAACAGAGCCATCGATCTGACTTACAGCCCGGCAGGAATTTTGATTAAAGATAACATCATAACCCTTGTCAGCTAATTGACTTATAGACAATAAGTTATGAGTTAAGCCGTCTACCAATAAAACATTGTCAATGCATGGACTACTATCTACACAAATAGTACCAGTACCAACAATTTTACCCTTTTCGTTGCCACCAAAGCCAACTTCACCTCCAGGCTTAAGTTTTAGCTCTTGGAACATATGTCTTTCTCCCGTCATGTGACGCGAGCATCCACTGTCCAGATACCATGATTGGTGTTTCAGTGGAGCTATCAAGGATATCTGCAACATAGATAATCCTATCCTTAGGTACCCACTTTCTGGGTCCTCTCTTGTTAGTTACCCCAGAGGTTCTGATCACCTTGGGTTTCTCAACATGGTAATGTAAAGGAATTTTTGCATGATATTTAGACATGGAGAAGAATCCCTTTTTAAGAGGAGGTTTGGCAACTTCAGCAGGTAAAGGATCAGGTAAAATGGTACCAGAGGGAACAAAGCATTCATACAAAGATTTAGCTTTAGGCATAGAAGGCTCATTTCTAATTGGTTTAGAATAGCCAATGCCATGCATTCCATTTCTGCTTACGCCATAGATCATTGAAGCCATCAAGCTTCTATCTACGCTTTTAGCCAGGAATCTTTGAAAAGATTTTTCATACTTAGATTCATGCTTACTATCAGAGACATCGCAGGCAATAACTTCTTCTAACTTAGCAATTTGATTCTTAAGCACAAAGTTAGAATTTACTAAAGCATGGTTATCATTTTTCAAGTCAGAAATCATTTTCTCATGTTCATAAGGAGTTTTAGAAACAACAGATAAGTTCTTTTTCAGCTTCTTATGCTTAGACAATAAAGAGTTATACTTATCCATAATATCAGACAAAGCATGTTTCAGTTCAGAGGTTGAGAAAGAAGCGAATACCTCATTTTCATCGTCTGAGTTAGGATCTCCTTCTGATTCTGAGTCAGAGTCAACAGCTTCCTTTGACTCTGCTCCTTTGTCTTTGATAATGGCCATGAGTCCTTGAACTTCACCATCAGAGTCAACATCTTCTGACTCTGATTCATCAAAAGTCACCATCAGACTTTTCTTGGTCTTGAAGTGCTTCTTTGGCTTCTTGTCCTTCTTTAATTTTGGACAGTCACTTTTGTAGTGCCCTGATTCCTTGCACTCAAAGCATGTGACTTCCTTAATTGAGGACTTCTTCTGACCTGAGGATTCAGACTTTCCTTTGGCCTTTCCAGAGCCTTTGTACTTGCTCTGCCTATGCTTCCAGATACGGTTGAGTCTTTTAGAGATCAGAGTCAGCTCATCTTCATCAGAATCTTCTGATGCTTCTTCAGATTGTTCTGCTTCAGCTTGAAGAGCTTTTGACTTCTCTGCTTTAGCCTTCTCAGATTTGGATTTTAAGGCTATTGACTTCTTCCTCAGATCTTGCATCTCTGCGCGCTTCAACTCATGACACTTCAGTATGCTGATGAGTTCTTCTAAACTCATACGCTCAACATCTCTTGTGAGCTCTATTGAAGTCACCAGGGGCATCCAGCTTTCAGGAAGACTTCTGATGACCCTTATGACATGGTCTTTTGTTGTGTAGCTCTTATTGAGAGGTCGTATTCCAGCTACAAACAACTGAAATCTGGAAAACATTTCTTCAATGGACTCGTTTGGCTCCATGATGAAGGATTCATACTTTTGGATCAAAGACAAGGCCTTTGATTCTTTGACTTTCTTGTTTCCTTCATGAGACATCTTCAGGGATTCAAAGATGCCTTTTGCATACTCACGATCTGTAATCTTCTGGTACTCTTCATACGAAATAGCACTTAGAAGAATTGCTCTAGCTTTGTGATGTTGTGAGTAAAGCTTCTTTTGATCTGCAGTCATCTCTGACCTTGGGATCTTCTTGCCTTCTTCATCAGTTGGACGCTCATAGCCATCCACAATAATATCCCAGAGATCTGCATCAAAACCCAGAAAGAAACTTTCAAGTCTGTCTTTCCAATATTCGAACCTTTGACCGTCAAACATGGGAGGCTTTGCATTGTAACCATCTTTTTGAGTTTCACTGGTGGTAGCCATTGTTTTTCACACCGGCCCGGATCACTGAACACTATTAGGTGTGGTAATCAGAACTTGCGCTCTAATACCAATTGAAGGTATGAAAAACGGTAGAAAGGGGGGGTTTGAATAACGTTTTTAAGATAAAACTTCCACCTTAAAGATTTTAACAAATCTTTCGAGAACTAAGTGCTAAAGATAAGAGATAGAAAAGCACACAAGGATTTTTATCCTGGTTCACTTGATAAATCCCTCAAGCTAATCCAGTCCACCTGTTAAGGTGATTTCTTCCTTCTTAGAATGAAGGCAATCCACTAATCAGGTAAGTGTTACAACTGCACTTGAAACCTACAAGTGACTAACAATTACACTGACTTAGCTCACACTAAGATTCACTCTCTTAGTCTTCTCTAGGATCCGATCAACCTTGATCTCCTAAAGGTAACTAAACAAACTGTTTAAGAAAGAATGTTTACAAAGGATTTGCTTCTAAAAAGCTAATAGTAAACACAATGAATTCAGATGAAAGAATGCTTAGAAGGTTTTTGAATATAGCTTGCGCGTGAGGAATTCTTCCAACCGCATCTTTCAATCTTCAGCCTCTATTTATACTCCAAGGATTAGGGTTTGAACGCTGCATGGAAATGCTACCGTTGGAGGGCAGTTCTGGAAATTCCAGCTTCTGTTGTGGCTGAGAATGTTAGGTAGGTCGTCAGGATAGTACATTTGCTTTTGTACTTGGATAGTGACTTGACCTTTAAACCTAGGAGACTTCTGATCAGGGGAATGCTTCATGTTGGAACTTGTGAAGCCGGTTGATCAGAGTCAGAGGGAAAGCACAGATCCTCTGACCGTTGTATCTTCTGATTCTGAACTCAGAGGGAAGTACATGGTCTTCAGAGTTTCTTGCTTCTGGACAACAGAGATTCCACTTTTCAGCTTCTGAATCTTCAGAGTCTTCTACACCATCAGAACATCTGGACCTTCAGAGTTTCTTGGTTGTCAGAACGTCTGGATCTTCAGAACTTCAAGTGACTGAGTCCATATCAGAGCTTGTATACTTCAGATCATCTGAAGCGTTTCTACTGTTCAGAGTGAACATAGATGTTGCGAAAGCGTTGCTTTGGTCACTCTTTATGCACAATGCTTCTGATTTGTGTGAGATTGAATTGAGGTCAGAGCCTGTAAATAGCACACTCAGAAAAAACACGTTAGAGTACCATAATTGTTCATACTAAAATGTTAACTTGTAATCATCAAAACATAGAGTTGTACTACTCGATCAAAACTTGATCTTACAGTGGGCATTCCGTGCAATCGCACAGCCTTAACCACTTGTTCCTTTACTTTCGTTCGTCCGAAATTCTACTTAAACTCGGTATAACTCTGCCATTCCAGAGTGAATGTTCAACCTGTCCTCCTGATCTGCACTCATGATCCAAAACTCAACTCGATCGCTTGATAACTCCTAAACGAATTATTTCCTTGGGAATCTTCTAGTCCATTACGTCGCTCATGAAGAATGAAGACTAAGAGAATTAACGCTGCAAGCACAAGAACTCAAAGCATTCATTTCAACATTCTTCAAAGCATTAAAAGCTCAAAGCAGAAAATATCCTAAGTGTCAAATCCCAACCACTACTTCTGCAAAGTAAAAGAGAGAACCTCGTACCTTAAAAGAGTCAAATCTCTTTATTTCTTTCTCTCTTAGATCCAGAACTCTTGAGTGATCCAAAGTCAAATCTGAACCCTAACACTTAGAGTTTCAGTGCTATAAATTCTCTACCTATACTCTTGTACGAAGATAAACCTTGTAGAATGAAACAAACTTGAATAGATTGTGGGAAAAGTCCTTAATAATACTGTAGGAGGAGTCCTGTAGAATACTTGGCGAAGTTCGTGATAATACTTGTTGGAGAAGTCCTTGAGAATACTTGTATCAGAGAAGTCCTTGAAACTTGCTAGTGAAAATCTTGGTGGTGGCCAAGTACTAGATGTAGCCCAATCGTTTAGGGTGAACCAGTATAAACCTCTGTGTGTTGATCGTCTGCTTTACTTTGCTTATATTTTCGCTGCACTAAACGGTTTACGAAAAGTTTCACTAAACGTTTTCAAGAACTAATATTCTTTTAAAAAACCTAACCCCTCTTTATCTTAATCACAACATGGGCTTTTAATTTCTGGAGGTGAGGGAGAATGTATTGGCAATGGTGTTTTCCTAGAACCGTCGACTTTTAGCTCATGTGACCGAGTAGGTAGCGGTAGCTCAGAGCTTCAGTGACCGAAGTCGCCGTGCATCTTTCTGATAGTATGTGATGTTGATGGTGTTTGTGGGTGCAGAAGATAGTGGAGATGAGAAGGAGGGGGTGGGGAAAATTCTAAAATGCCTCTGAAGCACCAGTAGGCCAATATATTAATGTTCCATCCTAGTGGGCACCTTAATAATTATAATTTAAACATGAAGAGAATAAAGAGTTTTTGAAAGATAAAGATTATTTTATTAAGTGCACTCACAAACATACAATATGAAGATCATATGACATAATGCAATACACTTGATCAATCGAGTATGGTTATCTATTTTTCAATATCTTTACGTTTTTTCTCGATCAACTCATTGATTTCTTTCACTTCTTCAACATTCAGCTTGTCTGGCAAGTTTTTTTCTTTCATATATTTGAACATATCTATGGTCAGCTCCTTCTCACGATTCTCCTGACGCAACTTTTTCAATTGGTCACGAGCTTTGGTAATTCTTTGCATGATAAAGCTCTCTTGGTTTACATTCTTTGTTTGATCTATTACAGATGCATTTTGATACTTCTTAATCACTTGCCTAACTCCCTCTGGATTCGGCCAAACCTCTACCTCAGATTTAAAAGGGTTGAAAACTATAAGACATGCTTGAATCCCGCAAAGAATGGTGAGTTCTCTCACCTTCTTCAGGATACCTTTCTTCCTTTTCTTAAAGGTTGCTTTCCTTGCTGTGACATTAGAGATATAAGAAAGTTCCACTTTCGTCATGGCTACAAATGAAAATAAAATAATCTATATTAATATGTCACAAGATCGAAAAAATTTAGATATATTCCACAAGGAAAGATTTGAAATCTAGCCACGATTAAGAAGAAAAATAAGATGTAATTAAGAAATGTAGCTGCAACCACAATTAAAAATACTAGTTCCAACTTCACATCGAAGCATAATAAAATGACCAAAATTCTACCATTCAATTGCAACTCGACAACATCAAATAATAATATGAGGAGTCCATCAAAAGGTAAAGGATGAGCTTCACCTCTTAATTTTTACAAAAAAATTAAACAGAAATAAGAAAAAGATAAATTTTTTTGTTTTAATCTAGTACTTGCTAGCAAAGATTATAGATCTCAATCTTTGCTTCTACCATTGAGTTGGCTCTGAAATATTGATTTCATACTATCAAATCAAAAGAGTATAGAAAACAACTTTAATTATAAAAATAGACATAAGAAAATAATAGACATATACCGAGTAGAAGAAATCTTGGAAAGGTACAATTTGTGAGTGGTCGAATATCATTGGTGTTCCAAGGAAATGTAGATGGTTGCGTCAGAAAATGTAGGTATTTATAGGGAGCTGAGACCTCTACACATTTGACCTAATGGTGTAATTATGGGGTCCATCATTAGTAAAATAATATTTATTAACTTTTTATTTTTAAATTTTTATAATACTTTAAATTAGTAAAAGGGTCACATGAAAATTATTAATGATGGCATTAATTACTACCATTTTAGTCAAAAACTTTAAATGAATTAAATTATATATATATTATATATTAATATAAATAAATATATATTTATATATATATTCATTTATTATCTATTATTATCAATAAATATACATATATTTATATATATTAAAAGATTTAAACTATTACATTAATTACATTTAACAGCGAAAAAATTTCTTTGTATTAAATGCATTAAATATAAAAACTATATTCGCTTTTATTCATTAGATTAATTAATAATTGATAGTATTTTCAATATCTCATATTTAACATAAATTATTAATATTGTTAAATGTTAATTATTAATCACAAAGGGGAATTAAAATTGTAAAGTTAGAAATTTAATAATATTAAATTAAAGTTAACATTAATATTAATATCAATATATATATATATATATTTGAAATTTTACATTAAATACATTTAGCAGCGAAAAATATTTCTTTGTAATAAATAATAAAAAACTATATCCACTTTATTATTCATTAGATTAATTAATAATTCGTAAAATTATCAATTTCTCATATTTAAAATAAAATATTAAAACTATTTAAATTTTAATTATTAATCTCAAAGGAGAATTAACATTTAAATGTTAGAAATTTCATAATATTAAATTAACATTAATTAATATTATTTTATTTTTTTGAAAATGAAAGTAATATTATTAATAATAAATCAAGCCTGAGTAAGGGGTTCTCATGGCTATCTCAAAGTATACAAAAGACTGTTCCCCCGAATAACTAAACTGAGTAAGGTTAGTCAAACAATGTATCGTCCTTCCAACGCACAAGTGTCTAACTAAACAAATGATCCTCGTCGTTTGCCCTAGGGTAAACGACGATGAAATCTCACGCTTCGATGAAGTCTCACGCTTCAATGGAGTCTTACGCTTTCGCGAAGTCTCACGCTTCAGTGAAATCTCACACATTCACGAAGTCTCACGCTTCAGCGAAGTTTCACGCATTCACGAAGTCTCACGCTTCAGTGAAGTTTCACGCCTCCGCAAAGTCTCCCGCTTCAGCGAAGGTTCCCGTCTCCACGAGGTCTCCCGCCTCAGTGAAGTTTCTGCTTTCACGAAGTCTCACACTTCAGTGAATTTGCACACTTTCACGAAGTCTCACGCTTCAGTGAAGTTCCATGCTTTCACGAAGTCTCACGTCTCAGTGAAGCTTCCCGGCTCATCCTTTGGATGGCTAAATAAACTGCTCAAAGAGCGAAGGAGTACCAATGTACTTGGAAACTTATTATTTTCCCGGCTTATCTTTTAGATAGCCAAATAATTAAACTGCTTATCGAGCAAAGAAGTATCAACGTACTCAGAAACTTATTAGTTTCCCCAAAACTTGGATTCGGCGACACTTCTCATTTTCCAAAACTAATATCCAAGCCCTAAGCTTTCATCTGACATTGTTATTACTATTTAAAGGGTTCAGAGGTTGTTTAGTGTATTATGAATTTTCCTTGTAAAATAGTTTCCATTTAGGTTTGTCTCTAATCTTAAGAGTTTAAAAGATCCCTTCATCCCAAGTAACTCCCAGAGAATGTCTCGATCCACTAAAACAATAACAAGGCCCGAACCTCCGTTCGTCCCGTCAAACTTTCCCAAAATCTCATGATGAGTGTGGCATAACTGCTCGTTATCCTCACTCTGACGTACAACAGATATATGTGTAATTGCATAATCAAATTAGCACAATCCAACAGTCATGGCACATATATCAGCACATCCTAGATTAACCATTTAGCACATAGCATGTGAATCAATCAACAACAAATCAAGCGATAAATAATCAACGATGTCGGCCGAAGCCTCAGAAAACGGAGACACACATCTCAATTACACTCGGCCGAAGCCTCCAGAAAACATTTCCCAGTCAATCAACAATCAAGTGCATAAACAATAAACCAAGTCGAATTGATCAACGCCTAAAACATTAGCTAGCAAGGTAAGTTGCCCTCACCTCTAGTTCCTCCATAATCACAGTGTAAGTCACACTCACAAGCTTGCTCAGCCAAGTCCAAGGTTTCCACAAACGAACCTTAGAGCAAACAAAGCAAAAATCAATCAAAATAAGTCAGTACAATCGAAACAATACTAACTAACGTTAGACAAAGCTCAAGAAGCTTCAGAGTACAACATCTAGGCACGAATGGAAGGGCTTTCCTCAAATGGATGAGTTTTGACTCGATTCAAGTTTTGTACAAAAACACTTTATTCGCTAAAACGTCCATAACTCGAGCTACAGAACTCAGAATGACACGAAACCAAAGCCAAAATTTCGACAACGGAGAGAGCTACGCTATAACTCAAGTCATACAGACCCAAAAAAAAATTTTGGACACAGTACCATACCAAATAAGTCTCGGCCACTATCAAAATAGGGTTTCCCAAACTTTTTCTTTGATCTTATTTAATTCCTAGGTATTCTTAGGCGATATCTAGGCCAGGGAAACTCTCAGAAAAATTATCGGGTCGAAAACTAACACAGGGGTATTTTGGTCAGTGTCTTTAGCCCAAAAACTCAAAGTCGGAATTTTGAAAAATAAATTTGATGAGTGTGTTCCTAATGACATTTATAACAACTAATCCTACTGACGCTAAGCTCAGTCAGGAGTTTTTGATTCAAAAAGCGAAGCTTTTACCCAAAAATGGGTTTTTCCAGAAAATTGTATCTCTGCGACGATTCGGCGAGATTCAGCAGAAAAAAACCGGATATTCATGCTCTTGGGCATGTAGGCAATAAGTTTAGACACTGAAATAAAGTTATTTGAACACTTTTACAAAAAGCTCAAAACTTTGAGCACAGAAAGACATAGAGAAAAGCGACAAAATTGACGATCAGAAGTAAGGAATAGCATCTATACCTCGAGGCCTACGTATAGCAACTGACAGTGCAACGATCAGGCAAGAATCGGCGAAAAACTATCCTCTCCTCTCCTTCCTCAAGCTCGCGGCCAACATAGGAGATGGAAACCGCGGGAAAATGAAAATTTCGCGATTCTGATTTTTCCTGCACATTCCTCTGTGAATTATAAGAGAGAATCTGGCGACAAAATTTCAGAACTCGAAATAGGGTTCTTGGAATTTAAGAAAACGATTCACTAACGGTGTTAATCGATTTAACCCAAAAAGTAACTTTTTGTAGTTGATGTCGGATGAGAAAACTTCCTTCTGAAGAAAGATTAGAAACATCGAAAGACATTGGTACACACGTGTGAAATCTTCGTCTGAAGCTCCGAATAGAAAAAGTCTTCATCGACAGTTTATTTTAATGTTCTTGAGCTATCAGGGATTCAGTTTCGGCAAACTTCCGAGAATTGGAATCGGATGTTCGTACATTCCAGGGTTTCATCTCAAAACACTTGTCATGGAAAGGAATAAGAGAAATTCTTATATTCCTCTGAAGATTTTTGGAATTAGTTCCTATAGTGCTTTAGGAGTAAATTAATCGTTTACTAACGCTCTTGCCCTAGGCGTAAGCAAATAAGACTCGCGCTATAACTTATATCGACTTTAATACTATTCTTAGTCTTTTACCTGAACTTTCTCCTTCATAAATTTTTTCCATTCAGTAAACACTTGTTCAGGTTTCCTTCACGATACATCGAAACCTAATCGTGGATAGGAATTTAATTAATTAATTCTATAACTGAAATTTTGGGTCTCACAGAATACACCCTGAGCTTTGCTAAAAACCCACCACCAACCCGCAGAATGACAAAGACAAAATCCCAAGAAAGAGCCTCATTAAAACCTTAGTTGGAAACACCCAGTGGGATAAAAACCAAGCAAGGAAAAAGAGTAACACAATCTTGGGAAAGTCATTCTGTCACTAATCAAAAACCAAGATGACAATATTTATACAAGCTCAGGCCATGTAGCGAAATACAGACAAAAAAAATGTGCCATTTACAGGCAAAAAAGCAACAGCATAAACAGCAGTAAACAGCAGCAGCAGCATCCAAATTCGTACAACAACAGCAGCAACAGCAACAGACAGCTACTGCAACAGTTGTTAACAACAACAGCAAAACAGTAGCCAAATTCATACAGCAACAACCAGCAGAAAACAACAGCAACAGCAATGGCAGCTACAACATCAACAGCTAAAACAGCAAAGTGAAACACCCAAAAACAGCAGGCAAACAATCCATCTCCGTGGATTAAGTAATCCAAGAAACATCAAACAGCTCCATGCCAATCATTTTCCTGCAAACAAAAATATAAATCCGAACAATAACACCTTTCATCGACTTAACTAGAGCCCTGAATAGACCTGAACTGACTCCGCATAAAAGCAACCTTGCTTTGCCAACTCGTCCGCCTCCGCATTCTCGTCCCTAAAAATATGATTTGCCCCAATACACGTCACAAGCGACATAAAAAAATCAATCATGTTCAACTCATTTGTAATATTATTTAATTTTTTTGAAAACAAAGTAATATTATTAATAATAATTCAAGCCTGAGTAAGGGGTTCTCATATCTATCACCGTGTATACAAAAGACTGTGCCCCTGAATAACTAAACGGCTCCCAAATGACTTTCCCACATTAATATTATTTTTATTTTTATTTTAATTATTAATCACAATTTGAGAAATCTTTAAAAAATAAAAAATAAAATTTATTACTATTTTTTTAGTAGAACAAAATATTAAGCATTAAATTTAAATATCAAGTTAATAAGTTAAGTATATATTATATAATATAGGCATACATAAATAAACAAAAATTCACTTGAATTAGTGACAAGATTCAATAGTTTTTATTTTGCAATTTTCATTATTATTTATATATTAATTTTAAATCTTTTAATGAAAAAAACTAAAAATTAAAATATCAGAAGTAGTTAATATATTAATTATCGACTTAAAGTTAAGAAACAAATTAAGATAAAAATTATACCCTTTTATGTAAAATAAACATGTTAAATATTGACAATAGTCAATGGTTAAATATCTTTTGTAATTACATATTGCATAAATTATTTTTCAAATTTTAAATGATTATGTATGTTTTATATTTTTGAAAATGAAAGTAATATTATTAATAATAAAGCAACCAAGAGTAAAGGTTCTCAAGGTTGTGACAAAGTAAAATATATTGCAACTCGCAAGCATCTAAACATGTCAGCTAGAATAGCCCCCAAATGACTTCCCCGCAAAACGGCTCTAAACGAAATCTTAAGAATGGACCTCATTAAAACCTTGCTAAGAAAAACCAGTGGGAAAAACCCTAGCAAGGAAAAAGAGTACTACATCCTTAAGATAGCTAATGGTGCATCCCTTACAAAATATCAAACACATAAAATTACCCCTTCCATGAAAACAGTAGAAATTACATGTACCAACGTCAATAGTGTTAAGTTCAAACGCATCATAACGTTTTAAAAATCTTATTTTAATCATAACAATTTTTATAGAAGCACTTCTATTGTCAACTAAGCGTTTTAAATCATTTTAATTTCAGGAGAAATTCAATTTGCACGAAATGCTTCAACGTTCAATCATCACAAAAAGAAAAAGCTTCAGAACTCACAAGACTGTTTGGCAAGTAAACTAACTCAAGTCAAGACACATTTGTTCTGACCATCCAATGCCAACTCATCAGTCAGAAAAACTGAAGACAAATTTTAGGCGCCAAAGACAAAGTCAGATTGCAACCAATTGACTTACATTCAAATGAGATCACGTGAAGACTATGTTGATTTTGCTAAAGGCGCGCTGACAGACAAGGGAAAAGGACAAGATCTCAACATCAAATTTCCCAATTGTCTCATGTTTGAAAAGTAGCCCAAGTCTATTGCCACCTACTAGCAGAAAAACATCACCTTTTCGGCTAAAGGATAGACTTGATTCTGAGCATGAATTCAATGAAGCTACCAACCGAAGTCATTTGAATCATCGGGTGGATCTCATCTCACAACGGCTAGAAAAACGGTTAGATCATGACTCACAACGGTTATAACACTAGCAAGCGATTATTTAAGGCACTCATGAAGAATGAAGACTAAGAGAATTAACGTTGCAAGCACAAGAACTCAAAGCATTCATTTCAACATTCTTCAAAGCATTCAAAGCTCAAAGCAGAAAATATCCTAAGTGTCAAATCCCAGCCACTACTTTTGCAAAGTAAAAGAGAGAACCTCGTACCTTAAAAGAGTCAAATCTCTTTATTCATTTCTCTCTTAGATCCAGAACTCTTGAGTGATCCAAAGTCAAATCTGAACCCAAACACTTAGAGTTCCAGTGCTCTAAATTCTCTACCTATACTCTTGTACGAAGAGAAACTTTGTAGAGTGAAACAATCTTGAATAGATTGTGGGAGAAGTCCTGAACAATACTGTAGGAGGAGTCCTATAGAATACTTGGAAAAGTCCGTGATAATACTTGGAGAAGTCCTTGAGAATACTGGTATCGGAGAAGTCCTTGAAACTTGCTAGTGAAAATCTTTGTGGTAGCCAAGTACTGGACTTAGCCCAATCGTTTAGGGTGAACCAGTATAAATCTTTGTGTGCTGATCGTCTGCTTTACTTTGCTTATATTTCCGCTGCACTAAATGGTTTACGAAAAATTTCACTAAACATTTTCAAGAACTAATATTCTTTTCAAAAACCTAAGTTTTAAAAAATGCAATTTTCAAGTACACAATTCAAACCCCCCCCCCCCCCCTTTTTCTTGTATTATTTACTTGCATCTCAAATAGAACCAAACAACAGCCCGCCCAACAACAACAACAGCAAAATTAACAACTTCTTCATTTAACGAGCAGCACTAGTCAAATGATTATGTATGTTGTTTAATAATAATGATAATGTTGTTTGTTAGTAACTAATTAATATATATTTGCCTCATTTGCCCTACTAGCTCTACTAGATCACGAGATCGTTGTTGGACGGAGGTGAGTTTATGGTCCCATGATCCACCCAGTTTGAGGATGGGATTGGCTATGATATGTCGTATTATAATCTCAGGCGTATTTTCTCCCGGGTTGGTAGGATAAAGGGAGAGTTCCTACAGAAGAGGAAAAATCTTGGTAGCCGAAGTTGTTTTGGCTTTTTCAGATTTGTGCATGTTGTAGATGTACGATCTGTTATTGATCTGTTAGATGGGGCTTTGCTAAAGGAAGCCTTGACCAATGATGATAGGCATTTTTATGATGTTTTTACCTTTACTTTCGTATCTTTTTCCTAGGTTTTATTTTTTTTTAGTGGTTTTAATAGAGTCTTTATTTGCATTTAGTGTTTTTAGTATTTTAGAGTCATCATTTGCATAATAGTGCTTGTTGAGTCTTTTATTGCATTTTAGTACTTAGTATTTAGTCTTTTTGCATTTGCATCCTTGGTCTAGAATGTTAGAGCATTTGAGGGCATAATGGGAAGGAATCTTTGTGATCATAATCTGAACATTCAAGGGCATAATGTGCATTAGATTAATGGTTTGTGGTTACAAAGAATGGTTTGATTTTGTGTTCAATGTGCAGCCCTAAGTAAAGACACTTAATGTAGAATTCCCTTTTCCATGGAATCTCTTTGATGAAGAATAAACATGAGTTGATGAAGAGTTAGAGCAAGGAGGTTTCATAAGTGGACAATGAAGGCTAAAAGAGTTGTTGGAGAGGAGTTACAAATCTCATGAAGGCCTTTAAGTGCATTAATGACTAGAACTTGAGCTGATGGAAGTTTAGAGTTGTGTATTGTGTGGCATTTATCTCATAGCGCAGATATTTTCTTGAAGATCCTACCAGTCAGATTGAAGATCTATGTGTTGTGAATAACATATCAAAATTTCAGCTCGATCAGACGGTTAACAAAGCCACACGGGTCAATTTACGAAAGGAGGTCGAAGCTGTCAGCGTGTGCACGCATGTCATGCATGCACATGCATGCAATGGCAGGAGCAAGACATTTTGCACGCATGTGCTGTAAGACCAAGATTTGGTCACGTAGTACAACTCTATGTTTTGATGATTACATGATAACTATTGTGTATGAACAATTGTGATACTCTAACATTGTTTTCTGAGTGTTTAAATGACAGGCTCTGACTCTGGTCAATACTCACAATTATCAGAAGCATTTAGCCAAGGAGTAACCAATGCAACGCTTTAGCACTCACTATGTTCTGATTGAATAGTAGTATATGCTTCAGAAGTTCTGAAGATGATAAGCTCTGATGTGGATTCAGATCACTTCAAGTTCTGAAGACCAGAAGCTCTGAAGGTCCAGAGGCTCTGAAGGTCCAGAAGCTCTGAAGGTCCAGAAGCTAAGTAGTGAAGATTCTGAAGTCCAAGAGTAAGCTGGCTTTGAAGACCAAGTACTTCCAACTCTGATAACCAGAAGCAGAAGATACGAAGGTCAGAGGATCCAAGCTTCCCTCTGACTCTGATCACCAAGCTTCACAAGTTCCAACATGAAGCGTCGTCTGATCAGAAGTCAACTAGGATAAGGCTCACGTCGTTGTCCAAGTACAAAAGCAATTGTACTATCCTGACGACCTTACCTAAGATGTTCAGCCACAGCAGAATCTGGAAGTTCCGGATTTGCCCTCCAACGGTAGCATTTCAAACTGCGAATACAACCCTAATCCTTGGAGTATAAATAGAGGCTGAAGATTGAAGAAGCGGCTAAGAAACTTTGTACAAGCTTAAGCAACCATTCAATATTCTCTTAGCAATCTTTCTTCAATAGTTCTTACTGTGTTTACCTTAGCTTTCTCAGAAGCACTCATTGTAAACCCAAAACCCTCAAACAGTTAGTTTGATTTCCTTAAGGAACCAAGGTTGGTCAGCTTCTTGAGAAGACTAAGAGAGTGAATCTTAGTGTTTGCTAGTTCATTGTATTGTTAGTCACTGAGCAGGTTGCTAGTGCAGTTGTAACAAACATTGAATAGTGGATTGCCTTCATTCTAAGAAGGAAGAAATCACCTTAACGGGTGGACTGGATTAGTTTGAGGGATTTATCAAGTGAACCAGGATAAAATACTTGTGTGCTTCTCTTCATCTCTTATCTTTGCACCTTGTATTGTTTGTTCGAGAGATTTGTCTAAATCTCAAGAAAGAAAAGTCTTTTGTTGAAAACGCTATTCAAACCCCCCCGCCCTTTCTATCGTTTTTCATACCTTCATGTGCGTGCACCAAACATCCACGCACATGCGTGCGTGTCAGTTTTTTCTATAAATACCCCATTTTGTAATCTTAGTTGAATCATCCCTTATCATACTAGATCATATCTTAGTATCTTAGTTTTTCTGAAGTTTTAGCCCTTCTAAGGAGTAAGGAGCTCTTCCAAGGTTCCTATTTAGGTTAGAAACATGTTTACCATAGCCATGCTTGGCTAAGTTTCTTTTAGAATTTAGGATGTGGATCATTTACTTGTTGTTGTTTTAACTTTCTGGTATCTTCTTATGGAATAAAGTAGTTTTGTTTTTATAAACCTTCCCTGCTGTGATAATATGAACTTGAGTCGACACAAGTTATTTTTCCTTTCTATGCTCAAAGATCGTCTTGGTATAGAAATGGGAAACTGGGGGTTTGTTTATTAGAGCATTTTGCACCTTAGGAATAAGGGCAACGACTAGTAGTTGATGGCCTGAAATGAAATGAACTTAATCTTCAATTAGGTTGCTCATAAGAGAATGATCTAGTGAAGTATGTTGAAAGCTCTTTTAGAACTCAAGCATCGTCTTAAAGAGACCTAGGATATATCGACAATAGAAAGAATATCAACTATTCCATAAGCATCCAGACTTTTAAAAACAATACTTGTTTGGGTGAAACTAATCCAAATGCTAAGTTTACAAACATTGTTTCTACCTCTTACTTCAGATTGCTACTTTCACAACCAACCACTCAATTATGTATTTGTCTTCTACTTTTCTTCTGATTTAAGCAACCATTGCTTCTATAAATCGTTTTTTCCCCTAATTTCTGTGGTTCGACAATCTTTTATATTACTTCGGCCATTTTGTACACTTGCAGAACGCGTATCAACCACGGTTAAGCGCACAAGATTCCCAAAAAAGAATAGTGGGGTCTGAAGATTTCATGGCATGGGGAAAAATTCGAAAAGGGTGGAACATAGGGAAATATTCTAAGAGGCCGCAGTATGGAGTTGAGAAGAAAGAGTCATATTTAACTGGAAAAAATAGTGCGAGGCACAAAGCAAGATGTTATCTTTCATAAGATAGAGGATGATTGTTTACGCATAGAAAGGTCTGCAGAAGCCACTTTGTGGGGTATAGTCATCATAGAAGTGGTGTACGAAGGAATGGTTTTTCCATCATGGGTGTGATACTGTTGGGTTCACGAGAAGTGATTTTGGAGCTGTGATTCGACAATCTTTTATATTACTTCGGGCATTCTGTACACTTGCAGAACGTGTATCAACCACGGTTAAGCGTGCAAGATTCCCAAAAGAGAATAGTGGGGTCGGGAGATTCCATGGCATAGGGAAAAATTATAAGAGGGTGGAGCATAGGGAAATATTCTAAGAGGCCGCAATATGGAGTTGAGAAGAAAGAGTCCTATTTAACTGGAAAAAGTAGTGTGAGGCACAAAGCAAGATGTTATCTTTCATAAGATAGAGGATGATTGGTTACGCATAGAAAGGTTTAAAGAAGCCACTTTGTGGGGTATAGTCATCATAGAAGTGGTGCACGATTTCCTGATAAGGAATGGTTTTTTCATCATGGGTGTGATACTGTTGGGTTCACGAGAAGTGATTTTGGAGTTTCGGACGAAGCACGAGATGGAGGACACAATTCGGGATAGTGGGGATTTTCTCAGGTGGATGTTCCAGTTCATTAAACCATATTCCAAGGGATCGATTGCTCGAAATCATTTAATCTGGCTAGATATCTAAAGTGTTGATGGTGGCGTGGTGCTATGAGTTCTTTGAGAGCATTTCCTGTACAATGAGGAAGCTAGTATGCTTGGATGGAACTACATCTAATCAGAGACTGTACAACGTGGCTAGGGTGTTGATTTAGTCTCCGGTGCTGAGGGTGCGAGAAAGGGATTTTTAGGTTCTAATGGATGAGGAAATAGCTCTAGTTCACATTGCCATAGATTCTGGTTGGTGTTAGTCCAAGGTGATGTAACGGGCGGGGCTAGCGAAAGTTCCGGTAAAAGAATAGGATGATTCATCCTTGGAATCAGAGTTGGAGAATCAGTTAGAAACGACGGATAAGGAAGAGGAAGGATATCAGGGCAGTTACGGGTTTGAGGATAAGGGATAGGATCAATGGAGAAAGTGGACACACGTTGGGAGGGTCGCGGGGAAACACAAAGTGAGGATTCGGGGAGCGTTTGAATCTTGAAATCTCAAAAGTAGGTGCAAGTTCTAGGGGTTATGGTGATGCGATGATTCAGGAGGAAGTCACGGAGTTGGAGTTTGTTCTCAGGGAAAAGCCTTTGGTCCATGTTGTGTGACATGGGTGTGGGCAGAGTCATATATACTTGATGTTGGTTAGGTTACACCACGTGTTTAGGAATTAGTCCATATTCTAAGGTGTTTTACGGAGACTAGCGGGATGGTTTGTTTAGGGAACAATTTAAGCCTTAGTCTAGAAATCACAAAGTTTGGGTTGTCACCTTCTCCCAGCAATACAACAACTACTCACAACACCACCTATCACGGTTTGACAGTTTGTCGACCGCCCAACCACAACCAACACAAACAAGGAATGCAAGGGTCAACTTTCTAGGGTAATGTATAATACACTACAGCAGAACTCAGTATACCAATGGACAACATGTAATTAGTAATTGCAAGCAGCATATGTTCATATCCGATAAAACTATGAGTCATGTCATCAGTTCACAAGCTCGTCAACTACATATATACTTATATATTCACTAGAGCAATACGATGTTCCAATATAACACTTGTACGACCCGATTGGTCAGCCGATTTTTTGACGCGATTAGGAACTAACCTCCTAATCAATCAATCAAAACGTGATTAAGGTCAATCCCCTTAAACGATCAAATCAAATGTGATTACGGTCCATCGCCTTAACTAATGAAATAAACACGATTAAGGTTCATCTCCTTAACTAATAAAATAAACACGATTAAGGTCCATCCCCTTAACTGATCCAATAAACACGATTAAGGTTCATCCCCTTACTCCGTGTTCACAATCAATATAATAATAAATTCTCAGCATAATTCAACGATTATGGCAACAATATACATGCATACTATCAATTCAGTCATGCATCAATATCAAAGGATATCAAAATGATATGCTTGAACAATATCATCAATCAAATCATGAATGTTTCTACAACAACAAAAATCCAGTCAAGCATGCTCCAACAACCCTAGCAATTCAATCAAGCATGCTTCATCAACATTTCATATCATCATAAGAAATCATCGACAAGTCGATGTTTAGCATATAGCTAGTAACTAGGAGAGTTTATCTTACCTTGGTCGATTCCAGTTGTGCTCTTTTCTTGCAAGTCCAGCTCATGCTCAAACTGCGCATACCTTAATCAAAGCGTACTACTTAGTCTCTAATCGACTCATTTTCAACCATATAGAAAACTAAGAAAATATAATAATTTTTCTAATAACATAACCTTAAGTCCTCTTTCTAAACATACAAGTTCCACAGGATTTGAACACTTGTGGAATTATTTAAAAACCATACACTGTCGTTGTTCCAGATATGCAGACAGCGGAAAAAAAAGGAGAATTAAAAATAAAAATTGTATTAAACTAGCAATCCAAAAATCATTAAACTTTCACGGATTGAATCCCTTCAAGTTAGATTTCAAAAATAAGTGGTTTCACACAATTTGGACTCATACACAAGGAGTTATGTCCAAAACATAACTTCCATTTGAAACCATTTTCACTTATTTTGGGTCACTGAGCTAGGAGTTATGCTACTAAAACCACATGTTACCCATCGAAATACTTTGTTCAACAAACTTCAAAACTGTGTAGCCTCTTGGGAGAATTTTTAAACACATGAAACCAGCCCTAAAAATTCTAAAATTTGTACTACATGATTAAAAACAAGTCTATTAAACCCCCAATAAAATTTCAAGTCCAAAGTCCAGGTAAAGGATTCAGGAAAAATCATACAAGGGTAGAAGGTCACACACATGAGCAACAGGACCTTAGCTCGCTAAAACGCGCATAGCTCGAGCTACAAAACTCGGAAAGACACGAAACTAAAGCTTTCCCATAATATATTCTTGTGCCCATTACCAAGCTCAAAAGTCACGGTCAAGCCAAGCACAATACCAAGGTAATGTTTTTCTTCGAAATCAAGTTGTACACATCAAAGATTCATTAAAGTCTATGGTGAAACTGTTGGTAAATCCGCAAGTGCACGAATCCACCCGGTTTTAAATATCGAACCACAGGGATTGTGAGTGAATAGATTCGGTTTAAGCCTCGAGTTCGAAGGTTTGTTTTATTGAGACAAACATATGTCGAAGTAGTAATAAGGAAAAATAAAATATAAATTCAGAAATGAAACAGAAAATGAAAAGAAAGAGTGATTTACTTTGGGTTCTTGCTCAACTAATCAATTCAAGCACATCATTCTAAGCACATGTTCTCATGAATCTCTCCTTGATGTTATAGCCTAAGCAACTACCTATCGATGCCTCGCATATATAATTCTTTCAAACCAAAAGATAAGTCCAATTCCTTGTGTACTTAAACATTTGTTTGAAGCATAAAGATTATAAAGTTCAGGCCAACAAACCCCAACCCGTCCTCTATTCCTAGTAGCCAAGATTGAAGGGGCAATCCCAAATCAGTTCCCTAATCTATAACAAACTTCTGTTCTAATTATAGAAAAGTATAAAGCTAGCCCATGTTCTAACTTGAAACATAAAGCATGGATATGGGATTCAAGGAAAGAAGAAGAACATGTGGGAAAGAACTTAAGATTATAACTTAAAAGGAAAAGTCTTACAAGAAAACCAAAGTAAAGAAGAGAGATTAGCCAAGCATGGCAAGGGCTAAGAACCTGAATTACAAGCTTAGAAGCCTTCTCTCACTCCCCTAGATGATCCTCTACCTCTAAACTTATGTAAAAATGGAATTGATATCAAAGATTACAAAAGAAAATGACTAAAATCCTATTTATAGGCAGAAATCACGAGTTTGGGCTGTTCTGGGCGCTCAGGCGCCAATTCAGAGCACCTGAGCGCCAAATTCATGCTGAAAATATGGCCCCTGGAGGTAATTGGCGCCTAGGCGCCAATTAAGCACGCCTAGGCGCAAATTCTAGAACCCAGGAAAAAGCAATTGGCGCCAATGGAGCACGCCTAGGCGCTCTGACTCGCTGGTAAACCTTTTGATCTTCATTTTAACTCCTCTTTAAGCCTCTTTAAGCCTCCCTTCAATTCTCCAAACCTCTAGACACTCCATCTTCAGCTGTTACAACCTGAGAACTTGATGACAAAGCTAGAAAATATCTATAAATTCAGAGGTTAGTTTTGCACAAAGGCTCCAAAACAAGTGGAAATTGCCTATGACTATTAAACTCTAATCAAATGCAACTAAAGCCCTTATAAAACTACAAAATTACTAAACTAATGCAAATGCACAAATAAAAGTAAAAATGCATGAGAATGCATGAAACACTACATGAGACACAAGAAAAAGACTCAAAACCTACAAGTAAAAACCCTAAAAACATCATATAAACCCGGGTCATCACACCACTATACTCAACGACAGCTCGCCCTCGAGCGTCACTAAGATTAGCTTGCCCTCAAGCACAAAGAATTACTCCCAACACACATGCCAAAAGGGGG